>NW_017259183.1:4058998-4059848 GCF_001594045.1 Atta colombica | reverse complement strand
ATATATATATATATTTATCTAGTTATAATATAATTTTCCAAGCTGTATTAATAATTTATGCATTTTTAGAGCCTTTTATAAAGGACAAGAGCAAAAGGCAAAAGCAATTCCCTAGCCACTTGACATCAAATTACTCCGCTTGCGATAGAAATCGCGGCTGGAAGGCGATTGAATTAACCGATTGTCGGATATTATACGGTAGTAACACCGTTTCTCATTGACACCGTCGCGTATGCGACCAATTTGCAGATCGTGATACACATACACGATTTACTTGCCGTAGCGCGTAGTCGACGCTTTTTGTTATTATGTAATCGAAACGCCGTTCGTTGCGACCACTTATCATTTGTAAATTGGCGCACTTGCAACTCATGCTTTAATAGAGATATATATACGTCGCATGCTCCACATATTTCAATTTTCTATAAAAGTCGGAAAACTATCCGTTCACTTATTATTGGATTTAATCAATTTAATTCGCACGCGCTTTTGAGTAACACGACATGCAGAGAAAATTTTCGAGTATTCGCAACAGTTGGGACTAACAATTAAAGGAATTGTGCCAGTTTGTCAGCTCGAAATGCAAGACGCCGAGAGAGAAGTGGAGTCATTCGAAGTTTACTAACAGAATTAGTATTTCCCGGTCTAGACTGCTGCGAATTCCGGACCGTGATGCAGTCGGCGTGGAATTAAGTTTCTTGATAAGAGATCGGATGGAAAGGGAGCACTGTATGTCGAGTCAATTCCGGTTTTACCTTCATTTTTATGCAGAGTAAGAAAGTTATGCAAGTTAAAGAGAGCTCAAAGGATTCAGAGAAGTTAGACTAACATTTTAAGAGATGATTAAGAG
>NW_017259183.1:4050179-4058898 GCF_001594045.1 Atta colombica | reverse complement strand
GAGGAAAAAGAGAGAGAGAGAGAGAGAGAGAGAGAGAGAGAGAGAGAGAGAGAGAGAGAGAGAGCACAATTGCCTAAGAGATAAAGATAGAATTCGAATACTTCGTGGAGATTCTTTTGATTTGTAAAGGAATAATAAATAACTCGATTGTCTCAAACATTTGTATCTAAAGTATTAACTATTTGTTCATTTTATCTAACTCTGTATACTTCAAGTTTGTAGATTTTAATATAAAGTATATTGAAAGCTTTCAAAATTTTAATTTAAAGAAAAAAATCTGATCTAAATAATTTTTTTATAAACTCAGATTAAATATTTTTAATGATACAATTACATATTATGGTTTCTTCCATTTCTATCTGTATAATGTGATATGTTGATTGATAGAAGAGGGATCTCGTCTTCTCTTCTTACAGCTTCAATTGTAGGGACGAGTGATTTGATATCGAATCGTTCAGAGAAACGGATCGAAGAAAAGAAAGCTCAGATGATCGCGGAGAAAAGGTAGTCTTTTGAAAGCGATAGACACCTTTGTGAATGGCTCAGAAGACCCTCTATTGGAAGCAACTTCTGTTGGTACGAGACAGATGAAATCTTGGCTCGTCTCTATCCGGCATGGATATAGTTTATAGGCTGATAAACCGATAATTCATCTGAAAGATTCAAAGGAAATAAAGCCAGTAGCCAATCCATTCATTAAAGCTGTATACATATGCCATCAAGAATAATATTGCCCTGATATTTTGAATCATTATTTCTTTAGAAAAGTCCTTTAATTATCGATTTATCGTATTGGAATCATATTTCTAATTAAAAAATTTTCCGTTACAATATTCATTCATAACAATATAATTTCAATATAATTTATTGGGATTTATATGTTATGGAAATCTAATTTAATACTAATTTTATAAAAATTAAGTGAAAAATATAAATATTTATATTGAGATAAAAATGTACTAAATTTTAACAAATATCTGTTCGAATAATACTAACTTAACATTTTTTACAGTAAATAAATATTTATTAAATAAAATAATGATAGTTAAATTAATGTATATAATAGTTAAATTAATGATTCTTATATAAATATATGTTTATATAATATTTAGTAAATATACAGCTAATAGTATTTAAATAAATATTTATAAAAGTTTAATGCATTTTTTCTCGATGCAATTATATTATTTTCAATAAATTTTTTGTACTTTTTTTTTATTTAATAAGAAATTTCAAATTTTTTGATTTTTTTAAAAACAAATTAACGCTTTATTAAAATTTTAAATTTTTATATCGTTAATAATGATAATTAAAAAAAGATATAATTAACTCTGTTACATAAAATATTACATTATGTTATTTTTTAAAAACGGAATATTATTGTGAAAAATATACGCACATCGTTTAGAATTCTACAGCTATTGATTTTTTGTTACGAAATGAAAAATCGAAAAATGATAATTATATTACTTATGTTGATTTCCGTAGATTTTTTTGTGCGTTATAATTGATTGTGTTGCATATGTAAATACAATATTACCTATCACGTAAATTGTACCGATTTGAAACAAACACGTCATAATCTCATTCTCGAACATGTAGCAATGTACATTTTTGAGTATCTGACTAATTACTTCATAATCGTAATACAGTTTTGCACTAATTTTGCAGCGCTGGTTGTTATTATCAATTTAAAAAAAGATAAATTATTAATTTAAAAAAGGCACCAAGTGTGTACCTCCCATAAATCCATAAAAAACTGTACACTAAACTGTAAACTAAAAAAAAAATACAAAATACGTTACATAAATAGTATAATTCAAGTGGTAATAGTATTAATTTTTTATTATAAATTACTCCTTCGTAGTACATATGCATGTATTTAAAAAAAAAAATGAAATAAAATCTTTAAATTGTGCCAATTGCAAAAAGAATACATATTTTCTCGCGACATATACAATAACATATACTGTACTTTGTATTGCACTTTGTAAATTGCGAAAAGAACATATATTTTATTTCAACGTATAACATTTAATTAACGAGAAAAAGTGATATTTTTATCTTTCTATTCAAGAGTTTTTTATATTTGCATTGGAATACAACATTTAATCTCAAAAAATTAAAGACGAAGCACAAAAAAATGAGAAAAATTATTAAAATAATATACCAAATTTTTATGTAAAAAAACTTGGCGCTGCTAGACTTCAATGATTGTTTACACATCAAGCGGTCAAGCGGCCCATTTTATATTTTTTACACTTTTAATTTAAAAGTAATTTATTAAAATATTAAAGTAACTATATACAATGAAATGTCAACATATAATACAGTGCTAATGAAATTATAGATAAATAAATCGATAAATGAGAACAATATACGGGTGTCATCTACTGTCGAAAATATGAAAAGGAGATGACTTTTTGAGGCAATGACATCCTACATATAATTTTGACATTTCGGATTTCGCATCACGATATCTCCGTTCGTATGACGACGCAGAGGTAAAATAAACGCTTATTATATAATTCGGAACCCAAACTGTCATTGAGCTCATATTCAGAACTCGGTCCAACCTTTATTAAAAAAAACCGATAATTTCGGATGCTCGCAACTCACTGATTTGCGTAAAAGACACGGCGGTCCGCATTGCGCACCCACTTGGTGCGAGCCACTACCGTGTTTCTTGATTCCGACGCATGTTCATGTGTATCATGCTTATTAATTAACACAAATGGGCGGTGTATCACGACTGTGTACGTGTATGTATTTTTATGAGAAAAGTACGGAAAATCGCGATGCTCGTGTCGCAATATAGTAATGTCCGTATCACACTAGTGATTGGAGATTGCGTTTGCGCTTGCGATTAGACGTTTTTCAGTCACACTAGTGACGATCAGCGATTATATTTTGTCAAAGACATTTCCTGCAATATGAAAAAAATACAAAATTATAAAAGAAGGAATTCACATTTTTATATATACATATTTGTATCATCACTGAATTATAGATTTTTCCAAGAGATATTGGATTCGGGGAGACGCTATTTGCGCTATTTAGCGCTACAAACACGATTATAACGTCACTAATGATAGCGTGTTACGTCACAATTGCGCGCTATCAACGCTATTCTTTCCGAGGTAGTGTTTTGGTAGCGTTAGCGTTTACAAATAGGGTCCGAATGACCCTAGCATAGCGTTGGTAACGTTTAACATTCATCAAAGTTGGATTAATGTTTGAGGGGATTTTGTTCTCGAGCGGCACCAAACTTTTCTCTCTTAATAATTTCGTAGAGTAAACGTACGTACATAATGTGCGAATTTTAAATTTTATCATAATGCAATCTCAATTTTAATCTCTGTTGCTACTGAAGAATGTAAGTCTTGCTTGTGTATCATCTTTAACTTTTCAAAATTTTTGCGAAGTTCAACTTGTGTATTTGATTTCATTATAATGTGAAAGTCAGAGAGATATCTTGTTCCTGGCAATTTTTAATTCCCGTGTACAGAAAAAAGTTACTACTGCAACAGGATATTCTACTGCAGATGCTTAAAATCCTTATTAGGTGCTAAATATGTTTCTTCTTTTGAAATCGACGACGGATGCTCAAGGATTCTTCCTTTTATCTGGTTAATTTATTTAGTGTAACTATTAATTTTTTTTATTTAGTTTACACTCACTTCGGCCTAGCGGCTATCATAGAGATTGCAATTGAGATTAATGTAGGGGATTCTGTTATTCACTACGAGAAAATAAAAAATTTACATTACAAATACTTTACAAAACCTTAGAAATAATTTTTAATTATAGAGAAAAGTTTGGTTAGTGATTGAAAACAGAATCCCCTACATTAACTTAACTTCGACGAATATATCTCTCTGGTTAAACGCTATCAACGCTACACTAGGATCGTTCATGAAGCTTGCTAACGCTGTCACACTATTGGCTTCAAGAATAGCGTTGGTAACGTTTGCATCCATAACGCGAATAGTGTCTCCCCGAACGCGCTCATTGTCAATTTTCATTTCGATACATGAACTGATCATATAACTACGAAGTCGCTTTGTGATTGATTGCGTCTGTATCGATTTTGAAAAACAGATGTTTAAATTGTGAATCGCAATTGCCAGCATCTTTTTTCTGATTGGTCGAAAAGTAATTGCAGGCGCACACAGACGCAATTTCCAATTGTTAGTGTGATACAGGCATAAGACGATTACGGAGGGAGGGAGAAAGAGAGAGAGAAAGAGAGAGAGAGAGAGAGAGAGAGAGAGAGAGAGAGAGAGAGAGAGAGAGAGAAGGGGAGGAAAAGCTCTCCTATGAGAGAAGGTTGGAGATAAAATTGCCAGTAATGAATCCATCCGGACCTGATGTGAGCCTAATGAGGATTGCGAAATAATCTCGTTGAGATAGAAAGCGCATACACGACTCCACCCACGATACACGCAACTTTGTCGTTCTCCCGTTGTTTGGTTCTTTCGTGATTCGAAGAAAGGACGTCTCTGTTTCCAGAACCAGAGAAACTGGAGGACTTCTCGTCCCTTTATCTTTCCTTAAACACGTAATTCAGTTACAATCATGGTTTTTGTTACTATACGAACAATGTAACATGAGCCAAGTTTTATTTTATTTATAATGTTGTTTATGAGTAGCTTGGACTTTCTTTCCGCATGAAATTCGATGATTCTTCATAAATTCTCAATATATATATAATTGTAACGCACACATTTTTTGACACTTTAGTTTCGCACGCACTATATTTCACGCAATACGCACGCAATTAGTCGTTACTCGTGACACCCACTTGACATTCTTTGTTTTTCTCTCGAGATTTTTATGTAGTCTTGCAACATCTTTTCAAGAGAGCTGAGTACTCATCCCTCTCACGCTTCTTCCTCTTTCGATGACACTTGACTTGGTTCCCTTCTTCTCTTATCTTCGTTCACTCGTCATTGCATTATGCAAATGCGATTAGTCGTGCGCGTGAGACCACATGCTATTCTGAAAAAATTCAAAAAAAATTCAAGAAAACGAATTCGATCCTTCTGAAGAATTCAACATCATTAAACGGGTGATAAACCGCGTACGATTGCATCAACGTTTTCTTAATTTATTCAGTGAATTTAATTAGTCCGCAGAACAAGCGTCTACTTTCTAGTCGTGACACGTGCGACTGTCTCTGTGGATGTTGTTCCTCTTCCGTAACTCTTGCACGTGAGGACGTGGCTTTATCTCGAGAGTGACGAGCCCGGTGGAGACCATCTCCCTAGCATCATCCCTCCTTCATCATCCCTGTCTTCACGTCCTCGTGCGAATATGACTAGCGTAGAGACGTGCGTGCACTCCAGCGTGCAGTGGACTTTCAGCTGGATATGGAATATTAACGAACGGGCGGGAAAGTCAAGCGCCAAATTAAACCGTTTATACTTTTTGCGTCGGGTAGAGCTGTGTAGATAGAGATTTGCTCTTGTAATTAAAACTCTCAAAGACAACGAGAATAAGAAGAGAGAAAAAGTGAGAAAAAGAGCAGTAACATCAATAATAGTTGAAATTTTGGCACAGATTACAATTTGTAATGATTTAACAAAACTTCAAGATTTTACAATGAGATTTTAATACTAATTCAAAGATTCATTATTATATTCGTAAAACACATGCAATAATTAACAAAAAAAAATTGAAAGTAGAAATATATTATTACTTATTATACACATTATTTATTAAATAACATTATTATTTGTATAAGATACATGCAACAGTTGATAGAACAGTTGACAGTTGAAGATAGAAATGCATTATTATTTATTAAATAGTAGTTTTTTTATATACACAATTTGATGAGAATTTCATCTGTGTGATATTATATGCCTTTCATATTCCTAATATGATTTTTTTTCACTTATCTATAGAAAAGGGCGTGATCTCTTTCCTGAAAAGAGCGTAGAAATGGGAACGCCGAATATGACGCGATCCCATTCAAAATAGACGGATTGGAATGGAATACGCGCAGAAATTGGGATTTATTGCGAGTTCCTCTCTCGGGAAGAATCCCGCGGGAATGCCGCCGCGTGCACCATACATGCTCGTACACATGTAGAAAGAATTCGAAGAAATGCACGTCCCCTACGAAGAAAAAGATAGAATTTGATTCATGGACAGGGACGGTGGAATATTTCTGATTTTATTATGCGACGTTCGCGGAAAAATAGTTGACTCCGTTATTGTTGGTCGCGCGTATCGACTCGTTCTCGATTTCTCTTGGGAACCAACGCGGTTCGATTATTCGACACGGTCGGTTGGTTATGCAGACGCGAATAAGATCTTACGAGATTGACTGAGAAATACCGATGGCGTTGGAACAATGCCGTGATAAAGCGACGAAATAAAAACCATGATGAGGATCAGATGTTTACACGGAAAGTAACTGTAAAACTCTAGTACGCGAGACTCGCTAGCAAAA
Organism: Atta colombica; assembly: GCF_001594045.1. NCBI lineage: Eukaryota > Metazoa > Arthropoda > Insecta > Hymenoptera > Formicidae > Atta > Atta colombica. The sequence goes on along the minus strand of NW_017259183.1, from coordinate 4,052,438 downwards.
TGACTTATGCCGTTAAATGTACGAAATTTGTATAGATATCTGATGTATACGGAAAAGATGCTAGTATCTAAAAATTTATTTCGACATAGATCTGAAAATAATTTTGGACCATTAAAATAATTATATGGGACGCTCAAGCAGGTTGCTCGAATATCAAAACTTTTTATAGCGTTGCTTATTATACTTAAGATTCCTACGTAATTATTTTGATGATTTCAACAAAATTATTTTCATTTAGCTAAATTTTTAGATACTTTTTTGCAAAATTGTTCTTTCTGTGTTAATCAATTACATTTACATAAAAGCTTTTAATTAATCTGTTTTTTGTACATATATATATATATATAGTAGTAAAGTTTATAAAATATGTAGCTTACTTTTAACATATTATAGAATACTCAACTAAAATTACTTCGATAATGTATTCTTGTTGAATTAAAAATTATTTGAAACATTAAGAATAAAATACATACACAAATACAATACACAATAACGTTATACATTTTGCAACGTTATTAGGTGTACAACTTTGCTTCCGCCGTTTTTTTTCCGAAATTCGAGACTTTATTGTAAAAAACTGGTTATACATTTATGATTCAAAGTATTGTCCATCGCTGGCCACTACTTTCTCCCATCTTTCGGGTAGCGTACGAATCCCGCGTCGAAAAAACTGGTCATCTTTTGAGGCTATCCACGAATCGATCCAATTTTTTATTTCTTCATAAGACCGGAAGTGCTGGTCAGCCAGGCCGTGCATTGATCGAAACAAGTGATAGTCAGAGGGAGCAACGTCTGGAGAATACGGCAGGTGGGGTAGGACTTCCCATTTCAACGTTTCCAAGTATGTCTTGACCAACATGGGGTCGAGCATTGTCATGCTGCAAAATCACTTTATCGTGTCTCTCGTTGTATTGCGGCCGTAGTCTCGTTGTATTGTCTTTCAATGCTCGGCTCAAACGCATCAATTGCGTTCGATACCGATCGTCTGTGATTGTTTCAGTCGGTTTTAACAGTTCATAATACACTACGCCGAGCTGGTCCCACCAAATACAGAGCAAGACCTTGGAGGTCAAAATCACCGTTCTTGAAACATTGAAACCACTCACGACACGTTCTTTCACTAATAGCGGCCTCACCATAAGTATTTGAGAACATTCAATGAACCTCAGCCGCAGATTTCTTCATATTGAAGAAAAAAATTAAAACCTCCCGCAAATGACGAGAATTTGGCTCGTAAACTGACATTTTTAATCGAGAATAACTTTATGATGCAGACACAAATCGATTAATGTTTCTATGGGGTTATGTTGACAGATGCCCAAGTTTATTGTATGACATCTATAATTTATTTATTTTGACCACCACTTACCGCTAAAGCCATCTATAGGAAAACGGCGGAAGCAAAGTTGTATACCTAATAAATACGAAAGCGTCACTAAATGTTAAGATTAGATTTTGTCAAAAATTAGGATATTTACAATATGTTAATTACGGCATATAATTAAAATTTTAGATTATAAAGTTCTCAAAGTTCTAGTCGAAATCGATAACGCATTATCATAACATTTCACGATGTAGAGGCTAACAGACCCGTGTCTTCCGGTTACATTGAGGCGTAAAAGTCAGAAGCGATGTCGTCGTATTGATTTTACGAGGCCAGTTCCGCGAACAAAAAGATAGAATAGCTATGTAATGTTTTATCGATCTTATGATGCTGCCATTACCATTTATCGATAGAAAAAAATGAATAAAAGATTTCGAATACGGTCGTATACCCGAGTTCGGTTCGTAGCACGTATATCGATGTATAAATATTATTTCATGTTGTTCACATTTATGGTCGCCATAAATATATTTAAATACATTACGACGATGCATTATAACGTTATTTTGTATGAAGACGTCAAGCTATCATCATGTATCGAAAGATATAATTTTTGATTGGACGAATCATTATTTTAAGGCACTTTGTAAAAGAATCAGTGATTTAAAAAAGAAATGTTTTTAGAAAATTTATTCAGAAATTATATTTTTTGTAAAAGAATGTGAACAATAGATTGAATTTATTACACAGATTATTTACATAGACAGTTATTTTTAACTTTTTTTAAATACTTTTTTTAAAAACTAAAATTTTTTACATCAGTGAATTAAGGATGCATCTGTGTCATTTTTACAAACGTTTTAATATTTATAATTTTATAATTAAACTATATTTATAATTAAATTATATATATGTAAAAGTTATGCTCATAATAT
>NW_017259183.1:4043240-4050072 GCF_001594045.1 Atta colombica | reverse complement strand
ATATATATATATATTGAAATTTGAGCGTTAGCTGGAATAAAAATTTGAATCTTAAGCTACAACCATAAAATAAAGATAAGGAATTAGTAACATGACAAACTTTTTTGTAGCACAGATTTTTGTGAAAACCTACATTGTACTATTCGTTGCACAATCATGTCATGTACATGTGAATACATATATAAGAATATATAGAGAAACACAGAAAATATAGCCTTTCAACATATGTATCAGTACATGTGTATGTACATAAATACACATGTAACGACATACATGTTGAAAGGCTATATTTTTATATTTCTGTGTTTTTCTATATAATTCTTTTATTTATAATTCATATGTACATGAAATGATTATGCAACAGATGTGTGCATACGTACACGCTGTAGTTGGTACGCTCCTAAAAAAATCTGTGCTACAAAAAAGTTTCTGTCATGTTTTAAGATTTGACTTTTCATTCCAGCTAATGTCCGAATTTCTATGGCGTTTCATTTTTTTAAACAACTTCAAAAATAGTCAAAACATATTTTTTTATTCCTTAACTTGATTTCTCTCAAAATTCTGATGTGCTGGAATACTTTTCTTTACGGATTCGTAATCTACTACGGGAAGAAATCTGTCAGAATCATATGATATGTTATATCACATAAAAAAAAATGTTTTAAATGTTTTTGAACAATATTAGTTATAAAGATTTAAAACAAATAAATATTTTGTTTATTTACTCGACAACTAGTCCATGTATCGCGTAGCTTTACATAAATCATCTTGAATACATAAAGAATTTATATTAAGAAATTCAGATTTTTGTCATTTATTTTATAATACATACATTTCTATTAGAGCACAGATTAAAAAAAGTATTACTACTTATTATTAAAATAATTTATAATTCAGATAAGCATAAAAAAATTTGTTGTATTACTTTTAAATGTGATTTAGGATAATATGTAATTTTTATTATCATTTTGAAATATCTACGAAACATCCTAAAAAATATCAAATGAAATCATATTTAGAAAATTCACAGAGAAACTCTGCTACTTGTTAGAACGATAGATGTTTCTCGTTGCCGACTGTCTCTTCTGTGCCCATCGTTAATTCTATTTCTAGATGTGTAGCTATGTCCTTGGTCTCTTCGTCATTTTCTTTTTCTTCTTCGCTTAGTTACCTGATGTCTCGTGAATTTCGTTATCTTCTGCTTCTTCTTCTCTCGCGGTATACAGTTCGTTCCACTGGAACTATCTCAAAGTTTGCTGAACTTCTAACTATCTAGTCGTCGTCGGCGTTGTTTCCGGGAGAAACTTTGTACATGTGATTCCATGTTGTAGTCGATGAAATCGAATTCTTGTGTAGGGCGTTTTAGCAAAATAGTGATACAAGTTATTAAACATTTTTTTGTTTCAATTGTTTGTTCATCACAAGAGTAAATCGGGTTTTTAATTGATTAATTTTGTTAGAAATAGTACACAGTTAAATGTTTAAAATTAATGGAGTTAGATCAGACAAATATAATATAATAACAGATAAATTATTATTATGATTAAATATTAATTTAATTAATATTATGCAATAGTACAGTTATTCTTTGTTATGATATCGAATTGTTTAATAAATTATAAATTGCATTAATATCTGCAAATTGTTCATATATTGCTTTAATTAACATTTAGTTCTAATTATTAACGCCTATAGAAACGCCTAATTTAGAGAATCTTGTAGAATATTAATTTTTCTAAATAAATTAAATAACTGTACCTTTTTTTATCAATTTATATAAACCATCTTTCGAAAAAATAAACATCTTTATGCTTTGCAGTACATAAAAATATTATGCTTACCAATTTAATAAGTAAATGAACGAATGGTTTTATCTTGTACGAAAATTTTATTTATTACATAAATAACAATCTTTTTGCGCATGAAAAATTAGGAATATTACAAATATTGATATAATTTGTAAAACTTAATATATCTAGAATAAATTGATTTAATAAAAGAATATATATTATTTGAAACATCCAATTTTGATCGATTTTGGTTTTCTTTATCGTATTTGATGTAAGAATTAATGTTTTGAGATTTAATTTGAGATCCATTTGCCATTTAAAATTCACACATACATAAAAAGCTTTTCCATGCATCCTATACTCTTCACCATACTCAGCTGCTTTGTCGATTGACGCAGCGCACGCATCGATTGTTCAGAATTCAAGGACGCGTCGAGCAGTGGTGCGGGATCGATCAACCGCCAAAGAGCGGCAAAGCTTTCTGTCGGAGTTTAAATCCTAATCGTCATCGTAATCGCTGGAGCAGTGGTTTGAATCGCCTCTCACAATATCGGCGCAGCATTGTCCATTGTGCGCCATATACATGCCGGAGGCCTCGCGACGAGACTTAGCATACGCGCATTCATAAGAATGTTGAGAATATGCGTCGAAAAACTATCTGGATGCTTGTACTTTGCGTAGCAGCCAAAGATTTAATGCGATATAATTTTATGAAATTTATTTTTTGATGCATCTTGAAATCTTTTTTGTCGAGTAAAAATGCGACACCTTTCCTCGCAGATAAGTTCGAGAATTTCCGACAAGACAGAAATATCGAAGAATTGATATTTGAAATTTAATAATTGAAACTTCTATTTCCTGGCAACATGCGGAATGTATCAAACGAAGGGACATGATATTTTCTATTAATTTTGTGAAAAGTAAAGAACGAGAGTGCGTTCTCATAGAATTTTTGACTTGAAATTTAGAACTTACCTATTGAATAGCTTAAAAAAAAAAAATAGAAATGGCATAAAAATAATACAAATGAGATTAAGTAATTATAAATCCTTTCTTATTAATAAAAATATGGAAATATTTTTACTAAGATTTTATTTTTTTATAATATTATAAAAATATTTATCTGATATTTAAATATATGTTATATAAGATATGTTATATTATAAATAAAATGTAAAATATTTATCATAGTATTTATTATAGTTTAAAATTGCAGATATGTTAAATTGTAATGTTCTGAATCTCGCGTTAGTTTTAGTATAACTTTTTTCTTATATTTTATATTCACTTAACAACGCAATTTTTATTTATTCGTTAATATTGTTTATTTGACGGTTGAGGAAGACCGAGACATCTCGTTTCTCTCAACATTTTTGTTGGAATAAATTATTTTTTTAAACGTACATCTTAATTTACTCATCTTTTGATCTTTCAATTTTGTGTGTAAAAAATATTAATTCTTAGATTAAATAGAAAACTTTATTTTGAGGAGGTACAACTTTCACTTTTTCGTTACCGTTTGAGAATTGTTTCCATTTTTTTACGTATTTTTCTTCATGGAAATCAAATATTATCATAATAATGACATTATATTCAAGGAAAAATTAATATATTGAAATAAAGAATAAAATCCTTATTCACACTATTACGAAATTGCTGTCAGTTATACTTTAATCAGTAGAAATTAATTTAGAATTGATCTAACTTTGAATTAGTTTTTAAATGATTGAAGCATAATTAACAGCAATTTTGTGACGATGTAAAGAATTTTATTAACCATCTTCATTTTAATATACCAATTTTTTTTTATTGTAGTATTATTTTTACGATAATTTTGTTTCAATCAAAAAAAATATACATAAGGAAATATTGAAATAAAACGAATCTGAATAGTCATAAAAAAATTGTACTCTTTTTTATTATATACTTACATAAATTTTACACACACACATTTTACGCACTCACATGTATACATACAATGAGTACAAAAAATATTCGTACAGAAAAAATATTTTTTAAAAAACTTTATTTTTAAAAATTAAATATTATCCAATGAGAAATGTCATTAAATTGATGTCGAATCAATATGATGATTTCAACATCAATCAATTTGACGTCGATTCGACGTTTTTCATTTCTTGCTGAGTAATTAAACAATTTATTTATAAAATATAAAATAGGTTCTATGTTTCTTAAAATTATATATACCAAAAAAATGTGTATTAATTATAGAAAATATACCATCTGAAAAATAAGCGAAAATTAAAAGTTCTATTGTTTGGGTGCTCAAAAAGTATTCGTACAGTTGAGAAATTTAGCTTATAATATCAGAAATATACGCGAAGCTTATTCGTATATGTTAGAACAGAATGTATTCATTGTATAATATTGCTAATTAATGTTTATTTTCTACAAATAAGACTTTTTTTATAAAAAATTTCCTTGTACGAATACTTTTTACTTTCATTGTATGTACGTTACAGTTTTAGAATAAATATAAATTAATTCCTAAAGACTCCTTAATGATACAAAATGCTTGGATTTACAACAGGGCAATAGGAGTTAAGCATGGTAATTCTTGTGCAAACCAACGGTTAACAAAACAACTTTAATAATAATTAATCTGTTTACATATTTCGGCTCACTTTCAAGCCATTCTCAGAGACAATATGATGTTGTAATTACAAAAAATTTTTTTACAAACTAATTCATTTCAGTGAGCCACCTCCTATTAACGGAAACTATAATATAAAAACGAACTCTAATAACAATCTAAAATGTATTAAAATTATTAACAAGTAAATTTGTTGGAAACAAAAACGATTTATTGTAAAACGTAAGCGGATTAATTTTAGAATAAATTTTTAAATTGGAATTATTTTAACATGATCATACGCATATCGGCGAACTGTTTCGGAATTGCTTGTTAAGTATAAGTGCAAACATTGTTTCGTTGATTACAATCTTTCGTTCAACGTTGTATCTTTCGAGATTCGACGACAGAGAAAGAAGTAATGGAAAACCAACTGTGAAGAGCTGTGGCCAGTGAACGGTGTACTTGGGGGAAAAAAAAAAAAGATCGAACGATACGAAAGTTTTGCGAGAACTATAAAGTGCCGCGAGTGTTCAGAGGGTGAACAATTTCGTTGGATATAAAAGTAATGCGATATCTCGTGCGCGCGGCGGAATATGGAACGGCGGCGTCCATTATGGAAAAAGCGCGGCGACGGGAAGTAACGAAAAATTTAGTGCCAAGCGAGACTAATCATTTAGGAACTTTTTGCGACGGTACCTGCGGGAATAGGGGTAGCTTTCGCGCGGCGATATATTTTTTAATATTCTCGAAATCAGAAATGCGAAGTAGTAAAGTAAGATGCCATTGAAAGGGTGCAGTAGCAACTTATTTAAATATTTACTAGAGGATGCGCTTGATTTATGTATCACTAGTTGTTCTAAGTTTTATATAAAAAAAGAAAAAAACATATTGAAAAGTTTCGCGATAGTGTTGTGTAAAACTTGCATATCGGAGATGTTAAGTAATAATATACATATAAGAGGATTTGAAATAAGAATCTCTTTTGGAAGAAGTTATGCGATTTACGTATATCCATTATATTTTGCGAACAATCTGATACTTGTCTTTTTGAAGTGAACTGCAATGTTCACAAAACGTTGATATTTAACGATACATCAAGACAGATGGAGATAAATCGTGAACCGCGTAACTTTCTTGGAGAAAAGACCCATGGAAATAAAAGAAAAGTATAATCTCTTTTAGAATTTTATTTTAGATGATCTTTGCCATTTGATAACATTTTTGCGAGTTAGTATCTAATCTAGATCTAATCAGTTACATATAAAAATATATAAATATATAAAAATATATAAATATATAAAAATATATAATCCGAAAATACCACGATCTCATCCAATCAGAAACAAAAGTAGAGCATGTGATATCATTAATCCGACCTAGATTATAAGTTTAAACCTGCTATTTGAAAAAAATGCTATTTGAACTGCTATGAGATAAAAAATCTATCACATACACAATTTAATAAAAATTGATGACTATCCTCAATTGGTTAAGATTGATTATTTTTTTTATCAAAAAATATATTTTATCTGATAAAAAAAAAATCACTGAGTTTCGTGTCTGTTAGATTTTTCTTTATGACAGGGATTCATAATTTTCTGATCATTGTTAATATTATTCCGCGATATATATCGCGTACGTAACTATGATTGCAATTAACGCCTACGTTTGTCTAAACGGGTGTACCGCAGAATTTAACGGTATCACCAGCAGCACTGCTCGTCAGCCGCATGGGCTTCTCTTCGGCCACAGACATCTATACTTATGCCAGACCGCTAATACCGTTGGTAATACAAATTGAAGCATATAACATGATATTCGAACAGAGGAAATGACAGTCGTATGTAATCACGTCGGTATGACTTGCGGGCATGCCATTAAAAATTATCACAAATAAAGCGCAATGTGAAGAGCGTGCCGGCGTAATCGTCATAAAATTGTCAGCGTGCGTACCATCTTATTCATAAGAAACACATGCCGACTATATTGTACACGGATGGCAACCATCATCATACCAGATTTCTACTCTTCTTTGTTCATTGCGTTTATTACTGTTAGTGGTTTGCTTTAAACATAAATCAGTTCCTTGCGTTATTTCTATGCATCATTCGTTTACATATTGCTGTTTTGTACAAGTTTTTGTAATGAGTGCGATTAACCTGTCCAGAAAAGAAAATTTCACTTTTCTTACTGGCAAATCAATATTTGTTAATCTGATTAGTAAGAAGGTATTGTATTCAATAATTAAGTATTCTTTTCTTTAAAAAATTTTTGTTGAGCCGGCTTACAGCCGGGGTTAAAAATTTATATAAAATAACTTGCAACTTTATATATTAATAAAAATGAAATAATGAAGTAAATACTATGATAAAAAAATAAAAATAATAAAGGAAAGAAGAGAATAATAAAGCAAAATTGTTTGAAGCACATTATAAAGTGTAGTATG
>NW_017259183.1:4032782-4043140 GCF_001594045.1 Atta colombica | reverse complement strand
AATTTACGGACTGCCTTTGAGAATTGATGAAGAATCATCAGACTAATTTATTACATATAACATACATATGTAAAATATATTTTTAATATAACATACATGTATAAAATATTTTTTTTCGCAATCTTTGAAAAGTAATAATTATTTTTGTCATTCATTTAAAACTTTTTTCTCACGCTTTGAACATAAGATTTCATGCTGCAGGGACAAGTGCTCGATAATGGATAATGTAATCGACTGCTCCAAATTATATTTTCCAGCATATTAGGAGTGGAAGAAATGGAGGCATAGAGTGCCTTATAATTTTATATCGATCACGTTCACCCGGTTTTTTTGTAGTAGGTAGAGAAAGATGACTTGACACTATGCCTTTAAAGACGTTTTCAAGCTACTTTTTCATAAAAAGCTGGCAGTCGGGAATTCGTTCCGTTATATTTATTACAATTAACATCGCACATTTTATTTTTTGTGTTACATCATTCTGATATTAAATTCTAATTATGTATTAATTGCAACTTGCGTGTATTTTCGGTAGCATCATCAAATTTAAAAAACTCTTTGTTAAATTCATCGCTTTGTACTTCAGTCTCTCCCTTTATGCTTATTTTTTCATCCTTTCTTTCATTTTTCGCAAAAACAATCCCAATCGTCAGACGGTACTGAACTGAAATCGTTATATCCCGACGCTTTGTGCTGCACTCCGATTACAATCATGATTCGCAGTTCGATGTTTTTCGCGGCGTATGAGAAAAACGCAGACATTATATTTCTTGTGAAATTATCGGAGTGCAGGAAGCTGCATACGTGTGCAACACCTCGTAAATAAGGCGTATTAGTGCTTGTCATGAAATATACAACTAACAGTCACGACTCAAAAAGTCTCTTAAATAGTGTCTACGTATAAAGATATTGATCACTTACTCGTGTGTAATGAACGATAACGACAATTTTCTAATGGCAGAATTTATTCCTTCTAAGCTATCAGAGAAATGTTTCGCTCGTTACATCGGTCGTTTCCAACCGTAATGCGTTCTTACTTCCATCACGTTAGAAATGTTCTGGATAATGTTGTTACACGTCTGTGCATAAATCTTAGGCAGTTATGTACGTACGTCATAAATCATAGCCAGAGTACAGGATGTAGCGGAACTATCGCTCAAATATAGATAGTGCTAAGATAAACTTTGCGGAATGCCAATTGTTTTAACCTGTAAAGACATCAATCATTCCTGACTGATATACAGTTAAAAAGAAGATTGATTTGATATCCGAATAAATAGAAAAGAATTTTATTCTTCATATAAGGTCCTTCAAATTTTAATTATATTTGCATATTTCGACTACATTATTAATTATAAAGAAAGTAAATTGGAAAGTAAATTGGAATTATTGCTTTATTCTTTAATATTATTTTCTTCTATTCTGAATCGCGCGAACGTCTGAAGGTTATTGTACCGTTCTTTCACTCTTCAATTTGCAACGCGTGAGATAGTTACATTGTTCCAACGCATGTTATTTCTGTAAATCATAACCGCAATTGAATGCGATGCAATTATGGAAAAGCAATCGATATCTCTGCTCGCGAGAGGATACACGTCCGATCGGTCATTACCGATGATTTCTCTTGACTTGCGCTCTTTCTCTTTCTTTCTCAAGAGGATAATTGACGCCCGGTTTATTATCCTTGCGAGTCACTCTCTTGACTAGTGACTTTACTCTCTCATAGGACAACGACACGCACAATGGTGTCGTCGGTACCGTCTTCTATTTGCCTGGGTTATTCATGAGGGACCATCTTTCTCTTTTGCAGAAGCCGAATGCTGCGTCGGTGAGGCTGCCAGCGAGGCATGCTGGGAACCTTGTTATTGCGTTCTCCTGCAGGACGAGCAGACCCTCACGGCTTACAGGAGCGAGGACATGGCGGTGAGTACATTTTTCTTTAAAAGCCTTTCCGATTCCCCTGGATTTATCCATCCTACGGCTGTTTCGCTCTCACCTCTGCGCTCATGCGACAGTATCATAAAGCATGAGACGGATTTACACTGTCGCTGTTACATGTTTGTTTTCCATAATGCGCGTTTTGTTGGATCTACTCTCTTCACTATATCAGTGGTTCTCATAGAATGTATTGTCAAATTCTGCATAATATTAAATCTGTAGTGTCAAATTTAACTTAACGTGAGTCGCCACTGCTCCTACTAAATATATCATTATTTTTTGTCAAAATGATAGTTAAATTTGTGTCAATTAGACACTATATATAGTGTTAAATTGACACTGTATAATGTCAAATGTAACATTTTAATATACGAGGGAAAATCAATAAGTTTTTAGAAAAACATAGTAAAACACATTTTTTTTTATCGATTCATTTTTATTTCTCAACATAGTCTTCTTTCAGCTCGATACTCACTTGATCCAACGATTCTCCAACTTTTTCAAGTCGAATAATATGATTTGTCCAACCTTTCAAATTAAGCCTCTGTTTAAGTCGGCGATGAGCTGCTCTCTGATGGTGAATCTCTTTCCTCCGAACCATTTCTTCAGCAAATTTTTGGAAACAAGAAATAGTCGCAGAGGGCAAAATCTGGCGAATATGCTGGATGGGAAAGCAATTCGTAGGAATTCATTGAATTTGATCATCGGTGCCGGGCACGTGTGAACCCATGCATTGTCTTGATGAAGAAGAAGAGCACTTTCTTCTTCGTCAAATGGGGACGTTTTTTCTTTAAAGTGTTGTTGAAACGGTCCAATAAGGCTGCGTAGCAATCATTTGCTTCGACAGAAGATAATCGATATGAATTATACCGCGTATCCCAAAAAACTGTGGCCATCATCTTTCCAGCCGACTTTACGGTCTTCGCCTTTTTCGGAACTGATTCACCTGGTGAAGTCCATTGTTTTGACTGTTCCTTCGTCTCGGTGAAGTAATGGATCCATGTTTCGTCCACAGTAATGAATCGACGCAGAAATTCAACTGGATTATGTTGAAACATCTCCAAACATCTCCATTGTTTTGAAATCGTCATACGGTCGCGCTTACGGTTCACAGTGAGCAAACGCGACACCCATCTTGCCGATAGCTTTTTCATATCCAATTGTTCGTGCAAAATTGAAATTGTGCCATGTGATATGCCTGTGGCTTCAACAAGCTCGCGCACATTCACTCGTCGATCAGTCAAAACAATATTGTGGATTTTATCGACGATTTCTGGCGTAGCAGCCTCAATTGGACGTCCCGAACGAGGTGCATCACATGTGCGATTACGTTTAAATTCATTCACTCAATTGTATACAGCAAACGCTGATGAGCATTATCCAACTCTGCTTTGATTTCTTTCAGCATTAAATGCTTTTCATATGTAGATGTTTGATCATTGCACGAAACTCGTTTTTTTTCCATTTTGCAAAAAATACAAAGGTTGTTCGCTTTAATCGTCTACAGAAATGAAACCACGCGATAATTTCCGCTCAAAATTTGACAGTAATCAGCTGAGAGATGCTACTTGTCAAAAAGTAACTTGTCAAAAGTGACATTGCGAGTTTGACAGATTTTCTAAGAACTTATTGATTTGCTTTCGTAACATAACGGATATATTTAGTAGAAATAGTGGCAACTCACGTTAGGTTAAATTTGACGCTATAGATTTAATAATGTATATGTATTTATGAAGGAATAATTATAAATCAAATAAGAGAAAAAATTCTATTTTTAGTCGAAGCGAATCTTGGTTCTTAATATAATAATATTCATATGCAAATTTGCAAATATATTTTTTCAGTTCTATAAACTACACGCCGGTTCGGTTTATCGGATTTAAAAAGCAATCATAAAGCTGGAAATAACATCACAAATTAAATTGATTGTAAAAAAGGTATTTATAAATGCACGAATATTATATTAAGCATTAAGATCTATCAAAATTTCAGGATTATGAATAGATTTTCTCTTATTTGATTTATCGGCCTAATTTCCACTTATAATTGAATAATTATAAATTTTAGTATTGCATTTCAAATATTTATGGTATTCAAATGTTAATTGCTTTTGCGAACATAATTTTGTAGATCATAACCGTTTTTAAATTCTTTTTGAGTAAGAAACTGCAATTGTGAATTTTCGCGTTATCCTATTTTTGTGAATTTCGATTAAGTTATTTGCGAAATTTGTTAATAACATAATTTCAAAAGTTTAGTAATATTTTCTTGAAAACTTTTCTTCGCTCGTTGTAATTACTTTTACAATGTAATTACGTTGCAATCCTTTTACAATGTCTTTACAATGTCTTTACGAATCTTCAAATTCGCATATCAAAGAACCTGTTTGATCGCTGAGTAAAATGCCACGGCAAAGGGAGCGCCGACCTCTAATTCGATTAGAAAGTTTATACTCCGTTGACTGACACGAACATATACGAGAACGCTTTGAAGACTATAAACTTCTGTCCGCAACCGCGGATCGTTGCAAATAACATTGAAGATTATTCGGAATCGTCTCTTATACGTGCTACGAGATCCATCGACAATTCTCTCTCAATCCATCTAGTTGATAGAAAAAAATCATTCCTGCTGATGTGTCATCGTACGAATTGCTGTGCTTACGACACGTCACGCGTTGGAACATCCGAGACGTTCAATGTTTCATTCGGTATAAACACACAATAATATTATACGCATATTTTATACTTTTTATCAAGAGAATCATGAGTTGCACGAATTCAGTCCCGTAATCTGTGTGAATGTGTATATGGAATAGTTTTACTCGGCAATATTTCTACTTAATTTTACTCGGTTTAGCGACAATTGAATTCCATTTTTGCACGATATCCGTTACACCTACGTTACACGCATTAGAGATTGAAGATTGCGAATTAAAGATTAAAATTCGATCAATCAGATAATTTTAATTTTAATCCATTTCTGATTGGTTGGATTTTAATTTTCAATTTGCAATCTCAATCTTCGATGTGACACGCGCTTTACAAAGCGAGGAATAAGTTTGCTTGAATACCCGCAATGAATTTAATGTAATGATATTTTAAAATAATACACAAATAAAAAAATATCATATCAAGAGAGATGGGGATCTTATTTCTCTGGATATTGATACAAATAGGAAACATATAAAAAATACATCTATTGCTTTTAGCTCTTGGCAAAGTAAATACATGAAGACACGCAAATAGCTTCTGCTTCGCAGAGCAACGCAAACACATAAAATCACCTGAGCTGTCATGAAAGCGTTAAACTTGCAAGTTTACGCGACTTTACGAGCGGTTAAGCTTTTTCTTTACGGTAACAAAATATTTGAATAGAATTTCTTGTACTATCATGTGAGAAATATTCCATGTTGCCGGAAATTTATACAACTAATACGTATTCGGTGATTCGTGCGATAGATATCTTTAATCCCATATTATATGTTTAATTAATGGTTTACAATTGTCTAATCTCATGTTCCATTCCTAATTTGTGCTCCGCGAAATCGATTCGGAGTAACAGGTAAAAAGAATAAAACGAAGATAACAAGCACGAGACAACGGATATTTCGTGTTTCGGAATCGCTTTATTCCCTTGTGTCCTTCCGCCATCGTATCTCGAGCTTTCAGTTTCTTTTTTCTACCTGTAATTTCCTCGGAGTGTGAACTCCGACCATTACTTAGAAAAGCGTATTATCTTCGGCACACACAGCGAGAGCTACTTTCCTCCGATCTAAGACTTTCTCGTGCCAATGTAAGAGATGTTCACACAATTGATATTATCATTATTAATAAATATATTTTTTAACTGTATCACACATTGATTATTATATCTAATTTATATCAAAGATATAAATATTAAATTTTTTTTACAAAAATATTTAAGATATTTAAAAAATTGATATTATTGCTTATTTATATTTAATTTATAGTTTACTTTTCTAATTTATTAAAAATATTTTTATATATAATTTTATGCTTTTAAAATTTATATTATTACGGAAAGAACGGTTTTGCTGAAGTATTTAAAAATTTAGAAACAGCATTTTAAAATAATTTTAATTGAGATTTATAATAATGCTACAAAAGTTTTAATATTTTAGTAATCAGTTTAAGGGTCCAACATAATTATTTTAATGGTCTAAAGTTAAACAAAATTATTTTTAGACTTTTGGCTGCACATTTTTAAATGCTGCAAAAAAACCGTTCTTTCCGCAAATATTGTATTTCACTGACAGGATTTATTTTAAATTGCTAAGTATAACATATTTTACAATGCTATTTCCAGGTTACGAATTGATGAAAGTTTAAGAATATCCCTAAACATATTTTAGCTATTATAAGTGGTAAGCATTATGTATTTAAGGTTGTCTGAGAACTTCCACAAAATTTACTCCGCAAAGCATCTCTTTTCCTGCTTACATTTCGCGAAGAGAGAATTTTGCGAATTTATTCCTGCAGGGCTATTCTGTAACACTCAAATTTCATAATCGTTATAACACCGTTGCAGCTTTTATGTTATAGTAAAAAAAACTGCACGATGATGTTATAACGATAAACGAGAAACTTAAGAGTTTCAGAATAAGGCTGCTGTATATCTTATTTATATTCAACAATCGTTCTAGAATATCTTAAGTTTCTTCTTTATGAAGAGATTTTTACTTCCGATTGCTGTTAAACAGAAGGAATACTTATATGTGTTTCACAGAAATCGGTCAATAACGAAAATACCGACGTTGGCTTTTTACACTGAGAGAAAAGTGCTTGGTATTTATAATTATAATTACATATTACTATAATTATGATTATTATTATTACTATAATAATAATAATAACAGTAACTATATGTATAGTTCTAGCAATGTATGTAGTTGGCAACCTAAAAGGATTATAATTATAATTATTATAAATATAAACTAGTTGAAATTACCATAAAAATTATTCAAATATAATTTTAGCAAAATTATTCACTATGATTTTTTTGGCTGTTTTCAAGTCTAAAAAATTCGGCGTGCAGTTCAAATAACTATATAAATATGATATATGTATATGCATGTATAATACATACATACATACACACATATATATTACGAGTTTCGGTTAATTTTGAGGGACTTTTTGCAAAAAGAAACACGTTTATTTTAGAGAAATGTTAAATTATATTTTATTTAAAATATTTTCCATCGCTAGCTACAACTTTTTCCCACTTTTCTGGCAGTAAGTAGATTTCTCGATTTTTATTTTGAAGTGCTGATCAGCAAGGCCGTACTATATCAATTAAAATAAATAATAATCCGAAGGAGCACAGTCTGTTGCATACACGGCATGTGGTAAGATTTTCCATTGAAATACTGTTAACGTGTCTTTAACTGTTTTTACACAACATGTGGTCGAGCATTATCGTGCAAAATCACTTTGTGTTTTCTTTGAGCTGTTATTGGCCGTTTTTAGTTTAAAGAACGATTCAAATCGATTAATTGTTGTTGATAAGTGTTGTTCAGCAGTAATTGATTTTCAGTAACATAATACCCCTTTCATGTCCCTCCCAAATGCACAACAAAACCTTGCTTCTGTGAATGTTGCGTTTTGAAGTCGATGTCGGTTGGCCTGGATTTACCTAAGATTTTTTTATACTTAGGATAGTAAATCTATTTTTCATTGCCGATTATTATTTGATTCAAAAACTGCTTCTTTTTCTGACGAGAAAGCAATGAAGTATAAATGATTAAACGATTTTGAGTAGCCAATTCAGACAATTCAGAACATGCGGAATCTACTTGCCTTCTTTTTCATTGCATGTAAATGATCAGAAATGATTGATTTATTAAGATTTAATGTTTCAGTTAATTCTTTAAGCGTTTGAGTTGAATTTCCAACAATGCCTGCAATTCGGCATCTTCGAACTTTTTTGGTTGGCCTGAACGTTCTTTGTCTTTCAAGTAAAAATCACCACTTTTATATCGTCGATACCAGTATTTACACGTTTTAACTGATGAAGCAGACTCAGAATAAGTTCCTGAGATGAATCGGTGAGCTTGGGCAGCCTTTTTTTTCGAATCAAAGCAGTAAAGTAGTAGATGATGAAAATGATCTTTATTATGTTCCATTTTCAATCTAACTAAAAACTATGATTATGTTTACGAATGCACAGAACCTGTGTCAAATTATTTACAGAAATGTCCAAGCTATGACATGACGTATCCAATTTTAAAATCTCTTTAGTAGATCTGTAGCTATCTATATGAACTCTCAAAACTAATCGCAACATCTAATACAAATTCACATGTTTAAGCATTAAAGATCCAGCTTCGACCGTTATGAGCTCTTAGTTCCTATTTTCTATTGATTGTGTTTTCACATGTGCGATCCAATTTCTAAGCTTCTTATACTTTAATGACATTACATTTAATGACATTTGTTTGGATTAGATTAATCATATTGTTTTCCACAATCATTGATTCTTAATTTAATTGTTTATATTAAAGATAAAATCTGAATATTTTGTCGGACAGATTTTTTTTTAAATAAAAGATATTGAATATAACCCTCAGCTTATAGATTCTTACAATTTTGTTAAGTATTCTTTCTTGTTGCATTATTATTCCAAAATGTTTATTTTATTTTAACAAAATTCCATTACTATTTATTGTTCTGCTTATAATCTATAAACACAATAATCCGAAAGCAGCAATCCTGAATAAACCAAAAGTTAATACTGCGAAGAGAAAATAAATATGCAAAATAGTATGCATTAGGTAACACAATGGATTTGTTGGTGCAGCTTCTTCATCATTAACTATTTCGTCAAGTAGGATTTGGCACCTGGAAGTTCGACAATCAAAGGTCGAGCTGAATACGTAGGTCGAGCGTACGCGCGTATATACACGGAGTTGTTGGCATTATATACGGTACTTGCATGTCACATCGTCACTATATATAACGAGAAACCGGAACTCGAATCCCATTCAGTGGATCGTTCTCTGAAACGTTGCATTCTCGTGCAGTCAGAGGTCCTTGTAAATCCCTGGAGTTGGCCTTTAACCCTCGAGAAACTCGTGATACGCAACGTCGGATGTCGAATTAGTTAATTTCAACGTTGTGTCGTGCTGGGCAAATTTGTCTTCATAAATGTATTTCTATTATTCTATCATCTAAGCTATATTATGTTTTTCAATCAGTGTTATTCACGATCTATGTTTATTATACCTGGTCTGACTATTCTATGTTCTAATTATTTCCCATAAATAAAATGCATTTTCTAGAATCTTTCCTTTAAAATTCTATCCAGATTTCTTAATTAATTTGTTTGATTTAATATTTATTTTATGTAGTCGCACTTATATATAAGCGATTAAAAATTTATTAGACAAATGTTTAAAATAGGAGTCATCCTATAAATTTTTTAGAAATTATTTTGATTGTGTCGTAAAATTCTTGAATATTTTCATAAAATATTTTTTTGTGTTAAATTAAGCATTTAATATGAAAGGAAGGAACTACTTTAGAAAAATTTGAATTTACGTTTTTGTATTTTGATTATAAGATATAAATATGTGTTACATTATTCATATATATCTTAAACTTTTTAGATGAGAAATCTTTATTATGGTAGGCGACAGATAAGAGACTGTAAATTTAAACTTAACGATTCGCTTGAATCATTTTTTATACAATTTCGTTCATGAAAATTTTGGATTAGATTTCACGTAGTGTAGTCTGTTAAAGGAATAGTCTTCTCAGCATTTCAGCATATTGCGAAACAGACGCGGGACCCTCTGATTAGTACCTTCATCGTGTACTCAGTTCCTTACTTTGAGAACTTGCTTTCTCATCTCGTGCCGCTTCTCGTCTCCCTTCTGTCCGTTCCGGCTGTCGCCGTCTTCGTCTTCGCGAACTTCATGTAGTCACTCGCACATCTCTACTACCGTGCCTTGTTATTACTAAATCAAGACAAGCGCCCTAATCTTCCCTCTCCTTCTATCTCTTCGTCCTTTCCTTCTTCCATATGTAATCACATTCAAGGGATCCAGGAATACAACTCTCTGCTTCGTTATTTGCCGCCGAGACCAACTTGAAAGAACAGGGTTAACGGCCATTGAAAGATTTTTTTTTTCTTAAATGGATCTTTTTCTCTTCCGGGATAATCAAACTTAAAAGAATAGAAGCCTCGAAATTCTATAGTTAACATTTTTCTATTGTAAGTCATCAAGACCGAAAGACAGTTTTGGTCTCACAAATATAAACTATTCCCAAAATTGATATAAACGGTTTATATTTAACGAAAAATAAATTAAAATACAATTTTATTGGAAAATAATAATTATTTTTATTATAAAAATAATAATTAATTTTAATATTTTGTTCTTTTTTTTTTTATAACTA
>NW_017259183.1:4028833-4032682 GCF_001594045.1 Atta colombica | reverse complement strand
ATATATATAAATGTATACATAGAAATAAGAAAATTTAATATTTTTTGTAACTAATTATTATATATATAATTGAAACAAATGGATAAAAAAATTTGGATTATAAATTTTATTCCAAAGAATTTTAATTCTATAAATCGGAGAAGATTATAGAATAATAAAAATTATCTATTTTCTACAAAGTCTCAGTGTTTTATTATCGAGGTATTATTAAAATTAGTTTCGATTGTATATGTCGAATTTCACACTTTGAACCTTGTCGCGATTTTTTGCGTTTTTGTTATAACGTTTTACGATGTAACGGTTTATCTTTTATTTCTTCCGAAATCGCAGCGATTCGCAAAGTGCAAAATATTTTGTTGCTTTAATCCATTAATATTGATTTAATGGATATGAAAGGCTCGTCTGTTATTATCGTAGCTTTTTCGTTATGTAATGCGAAAGGAGATGTAAGTAATGCAAACTAGCGTAAGTGGATGCAAAAAAGAGTATTAGTCTTATATAGTAAGATGAGCAAGAGAGTATCGCTTCGAGAATAAGCTTAATTTACGAAGTAATCTAAACTTATTGCAATGCATAAGCATTTTGTTGATTAACGGTTTATCGATATAATTTAATTTTTAATCAGGCTAATTTAATCAGATTGAATTTTAATGTAACTTGCTTTTTTTTAGTTTTACGAAGCTTTTAAGATAAGCTATATAGGATAAACTTTTTCTCAGGTTATTTTAATTTCGTGATCTTTTGCTAATAACTTACTACTAACTTGAATATTCTTCTGGTAACGATGCATTTGCATTTTGTTCTGATTGTAGGTTTTGACGATGGCATATTATTATCATTCGTCCCAATTTATGCATTGTGATTAGACTCCTCGATACGCACGACCAAACTTGATCCAGTCTGGTGATAAATTATGCACAGGGTGTCTCGAAAGATAGCGCGCACCCTCTCTATGCTTTCATCCCTCGATAATGGTCCCCTTGATGCATCCAAGGACATCTTCCTTGCCTCCCATTTACGCCGACCAATCGCATCTCTCTTTGAGTCCCTAAAGCGCCTATTTTCAGTTATATCAACTGCTATTATAGAAATTTTTCGAAGTAGTGATTAAATAATATGCATATTTTCTAAGTATACATATAATATACATATACAATTTATGTATTGTACTGAGGAAAGTGGGAGAATTGTGCGAGATAATTTTGGTTTAGCACTTTTCCAATAAACGAAGCCACAACCGCGATAAAATTTTATTTTAGACTAGACGTAATTCTTTTCAAATATAACCATAAGTTATAATTTGAAAATGTAATTAACGGTAAAAGTGAGAAAAATGAAATTACATATTTCGATAATAATTTTGACATCTAGAAAATAAGATGGTAAATCCGGATTTCTTATTTTGTTTATTTAATTGTGCATATTGTGTACGTCTTTTGAGATATTATTCATTGAATTAAGTTAAAAGTCTTTAAGTAATCGTTTTTCTTATCAAATCAATTCGCGGCAGAAAATTGTGCGCATTGACAATTATAAGTTTCCTCTCAATGAAACGTATACTATTTGCGAAGAATTCGAAAGATGGAACTCTGTCAAGTCGACTAACTAAAAGTAATATGATATCAATGTTGTAATTTCATATTTCACAATATATAAATGTAATATAACACATAGTGTTACATAACAGTCCAAGTAACACCTCAAGTCGAGAGAAATGATGTTTGATGTCAAAATGATGATTTTTGATTACAAAATTTGATTGTTTATTGATTTTAATTATCAAAATAAAATGATTGAAATTTTGATTTTTTGGTTGATTTGTGTGCATTTCTTAGGAATAACATTGTAGGATACGAAATTATAACATTAACATTATGTTACTTTTAGTTTGTGTCAATTGGATGGTTTTTTAATGCTATCTGTGTTCTGAATAAATCCATAAAGAATGCAATGAAGCTGATGACGCTGAGAATTACATATGCGATTTTTGTTTCATTAATTAATTTTTCCAATTTTTGTATTATTTTTTCAAAGTTTATATTAATTTTGTATTGACATTTGCATAATAATATAATCTATTTTTTCATTATTTTATCAATATTTCATGAAACATTTTCTACGAAATATTTAATTTGTTAATTTTATATTAATTTCTTACGATTTTTGCTTTGCCCACAATTACCTAACCCACGCGCATAACTATCCGACGAGCGAAAAAATTTTTTGTTATTACTTTTTTTACTTTCGCCAAATATAACATTATTAAATCAAAAATTGTTTAATATGAGAATGCATATCGATAGAATGTTTATAATTTGTATTTCCGTATTAACTTCAACTTGAAAAATCACACACTAGCAATGAATTTCCTTCGGAATTTCCTTTAAATGCGCATAATTTCCATACTTTTCCCTACATTATATTTTTTTAAAAGTTATGTCTATTTAAGATAAAAGTAGTGTCTATTTAAGGAATTTTAAAAAATAATTTTGTGCATACTTATACTCTAAATTTCTTATAGAAATCTCATTCCAAAAAAGTGAAAATACAAAATCACCTTTCACACACACACACACACACACACACACACACACACACACACACACACACTCACACACACACACACACACACACACACACACACACACACACACACACACACACACACAAACTTCTTGAAAAAGAGTGACAGTTTTCATTCTAAAAAGAATGAAAATTGTCAAGAAATATTTTCACTTTTTTTTTTCAAAAATGGTTGTGTTTTCATTCTCTTGGAGAGATTTCACTGCAAGAAATTTAGATTATATGTAAAATATTTATATTTTATTAGCATTTCTAAATATATATTATTTATAAATTTATTTTAGTGATTATTCCTTTATAATGACATATTACGAAAACAGATTTCAAATTACTTATTATTTATAAATACTGAGATACTGCTTAGGCATATGTATAATTTAATTCAAATTTGTTTTATATAATTTTTTCAATATATAATATGTTTTCTTCATCCGTTTGCCCTTTCATATATAAAAGATATTTTAATATGAATGTAATTATCTTGATGTTTCTGATATGCTGTTCTCATAAAAATTAATTAATTTACGACGCGATTCAAGTTTACTGCAATAATTCTTACGAAAATATATCTCGATTCGCCTCTCCGGCGGCACGTTTTTCACTTGGTGAGTTGTACGAATTCTATGAATTTGGTGTGTGTTCATACTTGTCACGTACGGCACGCAAGAAAGAAAAATGTAACCCCGTCTACAGAATCGTCCCCAGCTGAGAGGGAGGAGTCAACGGGGGCTGCTTTTGTGTATTAAGTCGCTGACTCCCCTTTTCGCTCTTTTACTTTCTGTCCTCCCACTTTTCGCTTTTCTTTCAGTTTCGTTTATGAGGCCTCGTTTAAACGTGAGACGAATGAAGTATTCGCGATTAAATACTTCTCTGTTCTATTTTATCTATTTCCTGTATTTTCCTTCACAATTTATTTGTTTTTATTTCTTATTCATATATCGCCTTGAACTAATCAAGATTTACAATTTCAAAAGAAATTTGAGAATGTGTATGCGTGCGTGCGTGCGTGTATGTGTGTGTGTGTGTGAAACGAAAATAATCGTAATGAGCCAACGTGATTATTGATGCGCGTAAAAAAATTTTTTTACAATTTATTATTATCTAATGTACACTACCCTCCATAAGTTTAAGAACTCTACGTTTTACAGGAAAGCCATTACATGACAGCAATCCATACATGGTTTTGGTTTAAATACTTCGTAAGACGTCTAAATGATAAACATTTATCTAGAACAGCTATAAGCTTGTAAGTGAAAATATGTTGGA
>NW_017259183.1:4027210-4028733 GCF_001594045.1 Atta colombica | reverse complement strand
TATATATTCAGTCACTTGTTTTACAGCGTCATATTTGTGTTCGTTGTATAATATTCATATATACAGATCATTTAATTGTAGTTTAACGTTTTCTATAAAAGTGGTAAACTATTTGAAAGTCGCAAATTGATTTCAGACTTCATAAAAATTATAAAATGACTCCGAAAAATCAAATTTCGTATGAACTGTATTTTAATTAAAATTCCATATTTTAATAGCATGTTATTAAATCTTTAATTGAAAAAGACGAAATATAGTTAATGTACGTATGTATGTACTTTTATTTCATCTTTTTTCAATTAAATAATTATTTATAAATTTGTAAAATGTAGTTTCCCAAACTTATAATTACCCATAACTTAGTATTTGATTTATATGTATATGTATATATCATATTTTTCTTTTTATCCATAATTATTTTCGTTCAACAAATGACAGTAAAAAAGTTGTTCCTAATTGAAATTTTTACATATTCTTCTTTTTTACGTTATTTTATCTGTAAATTATATTTGTTGTTAAAAATAAAAATTGAAAGTTAACTGAACATTAAATGATTATTTGTATACTTTATATTTTTCGCAACTAGTTGTGTAAAATTAGTGTTATATGCTAGAAATTTTATCAGATAAAACTAAAAAAATTTTTTTTCAGAAGCTTCATTATGTAATGAAGCACGTCGATAATAATGTTATATAATAACTATCTTTCAGGTTTGTACATATTAGGGTAAACTTGAGTATTATGTTATATATGCGGAAAAGATGACGATAAGCTGTATTTTCTCCAATAATTGCTAAAGTGCATTTTTGTAGTCATTCTCAAAGCTAATCAATATTTACAGTAAATATTATTTATGTGCGTACACTATTCGAAATAACAATATTATGAACATTACATAATATTTTTACTTTGGAATGCCTACAAAATTTTGTATGTGTTCATTGAATGCTACTATAACGTCGAATAAATTACAGTCAGTCTATTATAATTAATGTTATATACATAACAAAGGTAAATGTAAATTGTAATATAGCTTAACCTAATTTGTACTTTTATTTTCACTATTTATTTATGAATACTATGCCCATCTTTCCATCACAATTCAGGAAAGATAACCATTAATCAAGTAATACACACTCATACATATCATTTTCTTTTTTTGAATTATAGAATTTTCATTTGATTTCCTTTGGTTCAAAAGAATTATAATTTTTATGTTTTTATTATTGTCCAATATCATTATGTATATATTTATAATTAATAACTAGCAATAAGTTATACGTATATGTATATAAATTTGTATTAAATATATGAAATTATAAGTTCTATTTATCATTTTACAAAATTTTACATGTATCTTTAATATGTATGACTAACTGATGTTTGTAATGATCATTTTTTTCCTTGTAAGTCAGATAAGATGGCTAATGCATACATTATAATATTTTGATTAAATTTTTGTTAATTAATTTCTCTTTAATTTCGATGATATTCATTATTTTCACTAACGTGATATATCAAAA
>NW_017259183.1:4014667-4027110 GCF_001594045.1 Atta colombica | reverse complement strand
ACACACACACACACACACACACACACACACACACACACACACACACACACACACACACACACACACACACACACACACACAAACACACACAATTAAAAAATAACAAAAATATAGATATACATTTTGCATTAAAAAAAATCATGACTATTTTATTCGAGTGTATTTTAGACATTTACACATTGTTACACATTTTTTTATTTAATGATACATTTTATTATACAAACAAGGCAGATTATGCAAATTATTTTTATAAACTTTTATACTTTTAAATAAATTTGTAATTCTCTTTCCTTTAAAGTTAAGTAACAAACTTAGAAAATAAAATTTATCGCACAATTATTAATTAATACATACTTTGAGCTAAACCCACAATTACAGATATTTTTTTTTTCTTTTGGGCTAATATTCCCTTTCAAATTGTTTACCTTGTGCCTTCTCGTTTGCCGCGTTATTAAATTTTTCTTTCGGGACATTCAAATCAGAAGCATCTCAGAAGGAAACACCTTATAAGCTAGATGGGATATAAAAGCATTGTCTGACGAGCGATACTTTGATCTTCGTTTCCTCGAGGCATCTTATTTTGCGTTACACGCACGAACTGATCAGAACGAGATATCACTCGTGGATCAGAATCGTTTAACCCGATCGTCTATACTCTTCGAGAACGAGATCTCCTCTTCTCATAGAATCGGGAGCGTTTGTTCGTCTTGTCTTTCATCGATCGGCGAGCGCCGTTTGCACTCTCGTTCGACCCTTTTTTTTTTCCAGAAGAGGAAGCTTACAGGATCGCAGGTATGGGAAGTATTTTCGGTGTGAGGCGTTTTTCTCGGGTTTCCTATACGTATTTCGCGTACTTCGTGAAAGGGATCCTACGAGGATTCGGGGCTAAGGACCTCCTCGACTCCCCGCTAGAATAAATCGACTTCGCCCTTTCGTATTGCCTCCGAGCTCCTCTTACTTCTAGAATCACCCTTGAGAGTGGGCGGAGTCCGACGAGCCCAGAAATTCGTCGGACCATGGCAGTTAGAATGAGAGAGAAAGAAAGCTGTCGGAGGAAAGGCTTGTAAATCTGGAAAGCTTGTTTAACTCTCCGGTCGCCTAGTAATTCTCAGACGAGGATGTCGTCTCTAATTAACAGGGGCGAAAACTCATTATAAATTGTAATTGAGGCATTACACGATAGTGTCTGAAATATATATATTGACCGTCCTCATCTGCTATCATATTCCGTCTGTCATATTACGTGATGAAAATAACAGTCTCTCTATATGCTCTGTTTTTGTATGTAATAGGAGAATATTTGGAGTTAGTTATCTGTCAAAACTATTTATTATTAAGAAGTAAAATAACTTTTGCATAAATAAAACGGTATATGTACGATTTCTATAAAATACTTCTGTAATATTAAAATATTTAACAATTATTTTATAATGTGTAAAACAAATATGAAACGCGAACTACAATTTATCATATATTACATCGTGTCGTATAAAGAAATTAATGTGGAAAATAGAAGAGAGAATGACACCTTTTGTATAAAGAATGGATATTTCTATGTAATAATATTTCAAGATATATTAAGTATATTTCATTTTATATAAAGTTTTGTAATAACTTCTTTTTCCTCTTCCCCCCCCCCCCCTCCCCCTCCTCCTCTCTACAAAACTTTATATGGAAAGAATGACAGAAAGTAAGTGGAATTTATGCATAAACGGAGATAATAATCTACAGATTTTATAATCCATGCCGAAAAAAGGGAAAGATTCGTTATCATATTACGTCGGATTAAGGAGGGAGATCTTCCTAAGTAGATTTGGATTAGAATCAAAAGAAGAATTTTCATCCGCGAATGCATACTCGCGCACAAAAACCTTTGCTATATTAAGCTACAAAGTCCGTACATTTCATAAGTAGTTATATATCTTGCTTATGTATTTGAAGATCAACCATATCTCTACATGGACTCATGTAATCTGCGAAAATTACAGATGCGCAATTTGCATGTTGTACAGGATAATTTTAGAACACACGGCGCACACCGAAACGTAACACGTTACATACATTATTCATGAGCAGATGAAACTTGGCTTTTAATTGGCTCATTTTTAACATAATCTGCTTCACAATGAAAGTTATTAAACATTGTCGCATAATTGATTACTGCAGTTGTATAACATCCATGTATAATATCCAAAAGAATCAATTAACATAATTCGTCCAATTTACGAATCGTATATGATTGTCTGTCAAGCTATATTAGACGGAGTTAAAATTATGTCGTAGTAAAAATTTGTCCGTATCGTTTTTATCGCTTCTAATAATTTGTCACATTCGTTGTCGATTAAACGACATTAAACGTCCGTCTAATAATCTCTTTACTATATTATTCACTGCTAACTGCATTATTAAGAACATTAAATCCTTCGGTCTTAGAGGAAGCACGCCGAATGAGATAGAACGTTACGCAATAATCTCTTCGGCTTAATGCCAGCGGTGTGTACCAAAGAGAATTCACAGTCGAAAGCTTAACTGTTAGATCCCGCGTGAAAGATCAGGTCACGGTATTTCGTGGTTCGAGAAGAGAGAGAATCGAGGGGTGCCTATACAGAAACGGTAGCAATAGGGTGCATTTATATAAGGCTTCGAGCATCCCATCGGCGAACGAGGGAGTAAAAATAAGCTGGATGAGGTATTATCGAGCTGATAGGAAAGTCGATATTCTATTCGCGCATTTTTTTTCTTTGTTTAGCGTTATAACGCCGGAAAAATAGCTTCTACGAGCATTTTGTACATTTATTTCATAAACATTGTGCACGCAAAAAAACTGGAGCTGCATTGTGTGCTTTGTGAATAGAAATAAAATAATTTTCGTTTTATTTTTTAGATTGCTGTCATTGTTTAGAATTTTTTCATGAAAGTTATCAAATTGATTAATAAAAATTGTACAAAAATTTTAATCATTTTCAAGTTAATTTTATTTGTAATATAATTGTCTTTTTCAATTTTCCTTTGTAAACCTCTATTAAAAATAAAAATGCTTTAAAAATGTGGATTTTATAGGGCAAAGTTGAAAAGACGTAATGAGGCGACAGTTAGTCTCTCAACTTGCCCCGTTTTTTTGTTACTCGATGTTACTCTTCAGAAATTCAAAGTAACACGTAGCGCTTTTTAATGAGACCTATCCTTAGTTGCGTAAATGATGTGCAACGAGTAAAAAAGTTTGTTCAACTTGACAGTTCTGAAGATAACAAGAATATCAATCTATAAAAGACTTGATTAATTTTTCACCTTGTAAAGAATTTCAGAGATTTATCATAAATCTATTTGTATATACATACAATTCTAGAAAAAATATCATCTGCAAAAATTTACAATTAACAGAAATAATTTTGGCAGCATTCTTTAAGTGCATTGGAACATATCTTTAAAACTTCGATTTATCAGATGCTATTTAATTTACGTATAATAAAAGTGATTAATAAAATAAAATAACGAAAATATTAACAGTATATCTATTATTTCTTCTATATCGATCTATCGATACGAGAGTATATAGAAATATACCTTTTACGAAAAAAGTGTGTCGTTTGCTTATAAAGAGATCTGCTCTTGTTATCAGTCGATACTACTTGTTTATTGGCTTTATTTAGAAAGTCGCACGAGCGAGAAATTTACCAGTTGCTCCACTTCTCCGAGCTGCTAGTGAAGTAGCACCTCGTTAGGAATTCACGCAGCCCTACAGCTATCTTTTTCTTTTTACCTCGTCGCCCTTTGTCTGTTCTTTTCAAAAGCTCTCCCTCCTTTCAGGAAGTTTGTCGTGCGACGTATACACGAAGCTTTCAATAAATACATAAGCATTCCACAGCAAACTTTTCACTTTCGAGCCAGAGGGTTGTTATTCTCTCTCTTTTTCTCTCTTCCTCCTTTCTCTCTCGAAAGAAAATGGATCGTGATGACCCGAACTGCAGTAGCGACAGAAGGGGAAAAAAAGTTTAACGATAAAAGCTGCGCTGGACAAATATGCCGTCAGAAGCACACGACGATCTCCCGTGGCTTACGAGCGTCGGGCGATTTTACAATGCGCTGTAAACATGAAGTTTGGTCGCAAGCATCCTGATGCTAAGTACGTGTTTTCATGAGATAACATTTTAGCGCTTGTATGTACAAACGTCGCGACTCTCTAGTTTGCAAAGTGCTTTGGAACTATCGCGACTCGTCCAAATTGCAGATGTTACAGAACTAAAAAGGCGATGCTTACAATTTGCACAACGTGCTTTTCAGACTTGCTGTTTCACTTTCGTTTCTTTATTCCAAAAGTATGTAGATTGTACAGCAAGTACAAAAAGTACTGTATTAAAACTTTTTTTGCTTCAACCGTTTAGTGGACGGTATTCTATAAAGCAGCTCGCGTTAAAACTAGAATATCTTGAGAGAAACATTTCTCTTTTTTATTTGCTCCTTTGTCAATGCAAGATACCCGTTATTCGACGAAACTTTTTCAATTAGTTGACGTCAAGAATGATGGCGTAAGAATAGGCAGTGGATGGGCAAGAAAGTCCGGCACGATAAATGGTAGCGTGCATGTCCTATTATTATCCTGAGAGACATTTCCGGGACGCGAATCGATTTTAGCGGTATCGCTAGATCGATAACCGGAGAAAAGGGAGCATACGTGCCAAGCACATAATCAGATTGAATCGAGATTGATCGATATGAATCGAACGCGGAACAGTTCTAGCAGTCTAAACATGCCTATGAAGGTCATTCTGAATCGAATTAAATTTTACGAGACGAATCGCTCTCTTCGATCACGTTTCACAATCTAACGAGCATGTCGTACTCTGAATGTAAACGGTTATGTAATAGTACACCTAGCGTCATTCTGTTTATTTAGTTTTTGTAATACAGTACATAATGTAAAACATTATTGCTATTATTATTTTAGAACAGTTTTAAGTAATAATCCTTATATCATTATTTATTCTTATAAAAATATGGCAAATATACTTCATAAATATTAAATACTAAATATTAAATATTTAAAAATTAAATAATATTAAATATTAAATATTAAATATTACACGAATAGGAAAAAGTAAACCACTCTAAAAAAAAAAAATTCTGAAGGATTTCTAAAAGTCTTTTTCTCCCAAGCCAACTTATAAAAAATATAGACAAGGACAATGACGTTGCAAACCATAAATTACGAGAAGCTGGTGGACGGTTAATTATAATGATCCT
The DNA here is from genome assembly GCF_001594045.1 of Atta colombica. Taxonomy (NCBI): domain Eukaryota; kingdom Metazoa; phylum Arthropoda; class Insecta; order Hymenoptera; family Formicidae; genus Atta; species Atta colombica. The sequence continues at coordinate 4,021,869 of NW_017259183.1, read as the reverse complement.
TAAAGCTTTCATTTCATCGCTAGGAGCGACGCCGCGCATTATACTAACGCCGACAGTAGATACTTAAGATGTAATACTTTTTCGCCTTCGGTGATGCCGGCGGCACATTAAATCATTTCACTGTGTTTTATTGCGTCGAATTAAAGGCTAGCGATTAATGTCGGACCTGCGCGTTTCCATAGCACGCACGCAAAGTGTACGCAGAGAATATGCGCATTCATAGCGCACGTCAAATGAATTTCGTCGGACGTATGTTACGCGCGCGCCAGCATAAAAACAAAACGGTTAATGAAGGCCTGAAAGAGAATTTCGCAAGACAGTCATAACTCATTTTCGGGGGAACAGCGCGCGTTCTTCATTTTTGACTCTTTGTAACGGTTCCGCAATTATCGCAGCGCGAAAACTTCTTGTGGTCGTCGCACTTTTTCACAAAGCGATTCAGCATCCAATGTATTTCTCACACAATTCGTTCCCCTGACCGAAAAAATTCTCCCCCCCGCCGAAAACCGCGCAATTTAATATATCCTAATTATTAATTAAACACATTAATTTTATATAATTAGACACGTACTTTTATACGATGTTGATGATGGTACAATCAATTTGTATCGGAATGATAAAAATTAAATTAATAAGCCATTTATTTATCTTATAATGCTGTTAACATGTATGTAACTGGAAACGCGATGAAATATATATTTTTATGATGTATCGTAAAATAATATTACAATTTATACACCGTATAAAGACAAAAATTGATAATTAACGTAATGATGTCCAATTAATTTTACTCGAACAAAGTAGTTTGAATCCTTAATATACAATTATGAAACAATGACATTGAATGCAAAATTGCGCTACAGCATTTATTTGTACAATTATTCATTATTAATTCTCAATTACATGAATGGGTCATTTACACCTGGCTGGGAAAATTTTAGTCTGCCGTTATTTTTATAAGATTAATATTACAGAGTTGAAGTAAGGGAGTAAAAAAACTTGGAACCTTTCTCTATCGATCGCCGTCATGCAATGTCGTTTCATTGTTGTCTTGACGCTAATTGTGATGCAATAAAAGTTTGGCTTGAGTGACTTGAACTTGCCAAATGTAAATTCGACAGATTTTTGCCGAAAGTAAAAATTCATTTTTAATAAGTTTATTAGTTCTGTTTATTAGTGCTGTATTCAAGTATATGTTGTCTCTTCTTATTAATTCTAATTAAAATATATATTCATTGTCAAGAAAAACATTTTTACGAGAGAGACGTCTTAGATGAAACGATCGCTCTATTTTCTCGGAGTTATAAAATCATGAGTAAATAATATCGAAATCATTATATATTTGATAAAAAATATTTTCATTGCATTTTTTTTAAAAAGAAAATACGACATACCGATATACCGATACATCCGATATCATTTTTCCGAGCATGTTTAAAAATGTTCTCACTTCACAGTCGTGCAAATAATTATACTTTTTAGAATGAATCAATATAACGTTTTTTTTTTTTCTTAAAGTTCACGGTTTCCTCTTTTCAAAACACTACTTATTTTTATATTTTTTTGTCATAAAGATATGATTTTTTGAAGAAAACTGATTATTGTACTCTTTTCACAAATTATTCTTTAATACTTTTTTAACATAGTTTTTTCAATTATCACCTTTTTATGTTTTGATATCTCGATTCTATACATTCTGGCATTTCATTAGAAAAAAAAAAGTTTTTCATTGAGATTTGTGATAATATATACATATACATAGCCAGTCAAAAACGTAGATGATTTGGACTCAGACATGTAAATTAAGATTCTAAAACGAGACATGTAGTTGAGGATTAATTATCTTATATCTATCAAATAATATTTTATTTTAATATAACTTTTACTAATTATGATAATTAATAAATAACTTTTACTGATTATAGTAATTAATAAATTTTCCTTACGATAGCTAAGAAAAAGTACAATCCAGAAAGATCCGACGATCTCGATCTCTCTGGATTTCTCAGGAAAAAGTAAATGCGATTAGTAATCGATTTGTATCTTTCCTTTGGACGCAGCTATTCGCCGGGACTGCCTGTATGTTCAAGTCGCACAACAAGGTTTGTTCTTTTTTCTTTTTATGGTCTGCTAATGCGCATTGATGTCACTCTCTAATACATCGATGTTCCGTTGGTGTGTAATGGCTATTTTCTTTATCCTGTTGCTCATCTATGTTTAAATCCTTCTACATTTTTCGTAAAGGTCTTAATTAACGTTCACAATATTTGCACATAAAAGAACATACACATGCTGAATTTGCATCGCAAAGTATAATACGAAGATTAATTCGAGCCTCCTTTCCTTGATGTCACCGCTGTTTCGTTAGTTAAAGGACGAAATTAATTGTTCCGCTGCTTTCGAAGTCGCGGTAAGACGACGTGAAAGGAATACGACGAAGATAAAAGATAAGAGAACAGGCGACAAAAGGGGTTTGTAGTGGATTGAATTAAATTGGCAAAGAGATTCGTTTTGTGACGTGGATAACAATGCTTTTCTGCTATCTCTTCAACATCTCACAAATTAGCATCTAAAATTTCATATTTTGTCTCTGTATATCTTGATTTCAAATTAAGATTGTAATATATATTGTATTATAATATATATATTTGCATGAATATATAATTTTGAATGTGTTTATACATGTTTCGAGATTTTTTCATTTATCTTAAATACATATTTATTGAAGTCCTTTTTTACTAAAAATTAAACTTAATTTTAGAATAACATTCCTGCCTTTAATTTGACATACAGCCGCATGCTTTTTCTGCTTATTTCGTTTCTTAAAAACTAAGAGGACTTGCATGCCTTAATAATGCGATCATTGTTCGTCCTAAATAACTGGTATGTTTCCCGTCTTGTCTTTGCTTCGTCTGTTGTCACGTATCCACTTTTTCTCACAGAATCAATCGTAATTTCCTTTCTATGCACGTAGTCCGTTTCTCTGTCTCGTCTGTGCATACTTTGCAATGAAGCCATAAAAAACCTACCATCCCAGATAACATTTATGTTGCATAAGATATCTAAAAGACATCTTTTAAACATAAAACATCTAAAAGACGTCTTTTAGATATCTTATGCAACATAAATGTTATCTGGGATGTTTATCTATTTTGAAACGTACTATCAATAACGTATCATCAATAAACGCGATGCGAATAAACGACAAACAAATACAAACACGATGTCTGCTTTTTAACCCAACTCTTTTACACATGTAATGTATTATATAAATTAAAACATTATCACATTGAACGATGATATTAAATACGATATTTAATACGATGTCAGGAATGTCGATTGGAATGACATAAATCAATAATAAGCTCTAATGTATATAAGATATTTTACAATTAATTTTAAGTGAAATATTGATGATTGAAAATATTGATTTTTCTTTTTAAAATAAGAAAATTTATATTTACAAAGATTTAACAATTTTTTCTCTCATGCTTCTCAAAATGAAAAGAGTTTATATTACTTGCTCGCTCATTACTTATTTACTTTCTTCAGAAATTTTATTTAACAAATTCTGTTTAGTAATAATCGTAAGAATAATTATTCTTAACAATAAGATTGGAAACAAAACCGTTCATGTCAAATACATTACTTTAAATACGAAGCGCCACTACGGCGCTGAAGATGTTAAGATGTTGAACTATTATAAATATATATTCATATAAATGAATTAATTTCAGAAATGATAATTACGTGCCGATATGGTTGTCGGATTTTCAACGCAATCGATTTGAAATATTAATAATCCCCTCAAATTTCCCAAATTAACCTTAAAAAACTGTAATAAACTTATTGTGAAAAATATTGCCTCGGCCGGCAGTCGAACCCCGTCTGTTGCATTCTGTGCATTTTTCGCAACAAGTTTATTACAGTTTTTTAGAAACTAATTTGAGAAATTTGGGGGGATTATTAATATTTCAGATTGATTGCGTTGAAAGTCCGGCAATCATATCGGCACATAATTATCATTTCTCAAATTAATTCAGTTATATAACAGTTCAATATCTTAACATTCAGACCGTAATGGCGCTATTTAAAGTAATGATTTATTAAGTTATTTTATTGCTTACACACACACACACACACACACACACACAAACACACACACACACACGCGCGCGCGCGCGTACGCATGCGTGCGTACATACAAAAATTCTATCAATCCGAATATATCGTGGAAAGTTCATTATTAAAGATCTCGAATAAGCGTACACGTGGAATTCGATTAATTATGTCGGTAATATACGATCAATTATGTTATCTGAAGCATCCGAGCAGCAAAAGAAGTCACGTGCGAATTGTTCGAAAAGAATGCGATTACTAATTGGCACTGCTGTGGGTTGTTCGTTGGCCAACACTCTTCGAGACTGGCTGTTCACACTGCTCTTTGCGTAATTGGGCACATTTGTTCGCGCTGGCTTGGTAATTGCAGCTAACATGTTAACTGCAACTGCGATCGCGCGCAGCTCGAGAGCGAATACTTCTTTTTTTCTTCATCTTTAATTGATCGATCCGCAAATGAAGTTTCGCCGTTGAAATTTGTTCATCCGATACGTGTCTTCTTGACCGTTGGAAAAGTGAGCAACTAGTTGGTGCTATTAAATGTGAAAGCTCTAATGAATTTTGATGTGATTGAAATAAATGGCTGCACGTGCTTTCGTGTGACTTAATGTATTAATGATGTAACGAATATGATACACATTTCCTATTGTTTAGTATCTATCGTGATTTATATAGAAATTATGTTTGTTTTGATTCTAGAATTAATGAAGTTAATTATATTTTTTATTCATTACGGATGTAGAATATATATTATATTTTCGAAGAATATTAAAAATTAAATAACATAATTAAATATTCTGTTGCTTCTATGAGATTATAATTTCATGTTTTTATATCGAAAGCTATTTTATATGCTTATATTTCTGTTTTAATGTACTATACTTCATATATATATATATAAGAATGTGTTATTAATATATGAGGAGTATACTTGATTATTTATTTTTAATAATAATTAAGTATGTAATAAAAATCGATAAATTACTGCAATACATTATTTTGAAAGAAATAAGAAAAAGCCTGAGAATCACGAAAATCGACTAGTTATCAAATTTATGTTAATTGATTGATTCGTACATAATTATTTATCCTGCAGTTATTTCCTCGTGCACTATATAGTTATACCCTGAGTTATTCTCTTTATTTTGTGATTGTGAAATTAACGAAATATGTATTCTTCCGTCATGAAGTTATTACGGATAGATAGATCATAAATTTTGTCGAATTTCATTAATATATTCGACAAGCGCAGATACCGGATACTTCTGCAAAATAAATCGCGATTAACAGTAACGTGTTCATAATTAAAAAAGGAAGGAAGAAGAAATTGTCGATAAAAAACGAGGGAAAAGTGAGCTGTCGACTCTCGAATTTCACGCGACCCTGCGGTATGCTTGCCTTCCAACGAGCTTTAATTAGTGACGTCAACTTGTCGTCAGGTCAATTTACTTATATTCCAAGATAAACCAAGCCAGACATGCTCCAGTCGCCGCCCAGCTTCGTTCTAAATAACTCCGATCCATATCGCGTGTTTCGCGGATATCCATGGATATCCATTCAGACATGACACAAAATCTACTACAGGTTTGCAAACATTGTTCAGGAACGATTTGTGCGTCTCAGAAAGTTATGATTAATTAATAATATATTCGATGTACATCTTGTTGGTACAGTTAATCGCAGACAATGTCTGTAAGTGTGCGCTAGTTTATCGTTCGATGACATCATGAGAAATGCGTTTAATTGAACGACACGAATTCGTTAATTCGTGCCACGACGATGGATGTCATCCGTGGTTACGTGAGTATCTAGTTTTATACTAGAATAAGTACATAGGTAAAGTTTCCTCAATACACGCATGTCAAGAAAACTTTCGGTCCATTCTTATTCTTCATTCTCGGCGGGATAGTAATCTTCAAGAAATTTCAAAGAATGGTAATAAATTGAGAAACTTTAGTTTCCTGCAAGAGAAAGAGAGAAAAAAATTTTTTAAATTTTATTTTCTGAAATATTTAAACATTTTTTTACAGATTCAAAGACTTAAAAGACTGAAGAGTCAAATCATAGACTTGAATTTATACGTATAATTAATCTTCGTACGACGAATGCAGTCACTTTGATCCGAGCAATAAGACAACTCGGAATGCGGTAACAGTAGTTAATGAAAAATTATCACGGTGTTGTGTTTGTGTCGATAATGATGCGAAATACAATACAAGATGTTAAAATTGTAATAAATTTATTTGTAAAAGTCATATATACAAAAAATATACTTATCTCATATATCGAGTGTACAGAATACTAAAAAGAGGTAAAATATATATTGTTCACACACAAAATGCGTTTTTATGTATAATTCCTTCTCAAAACTAGTTTGCAGTAGAAATTATATTATGGGTCAAAATGATCCTGCATTTGTTTCGTTTGTCCATCGAAAGCCATTCGCCTTCCGAGGTTTAAAGGAAAATGTAAAAATTTGAATATTAATCCTTTGAAGATCGGAGTTTTTTTATAAATAAAAAAATTTTTAAACGACCATGTTTTTTAACGGTCTTCGAGATCAATGTATCAAATTTTTTTTTAATTTGATTATCGTGAAATTCAGTTTAGGAGTTTTTTATCACTGAATTCAATGTATAGCCTGAAAATGTTGAATTTTAAAGGGGTACTTTCAATCAAGGAGACTCTAATGTCATAATCAAAGTTTGAAAATCAGTTTGAAAATACTGAAAGTACTGTTTGCATAGCTGATGAGCTTCAAATAAAGTGAAATTGGAAACTTCATATATACTTCAATACACTTTTACGAACAATATACACATTCATGTATATATATATATATATATAATATAATAATCAGATTTTTAAACATTTTGTCATATTGGAGCAGTAATTTTTATTTTTTATTTTTTCCTCAGATTCGAATGAAACATCAAATTACTCTATATAATATACTAATAGTTTTATGAAAATTGAGTAAGTGATTTACAAAAACATAAAAGAGTATAATTCGAAATGAAGTCGCCAATTCACAAATGGTTCAAAAGAAGATTCAAAACACGAATAAAATAAATTTTATAAAA
>NW_017259183.1:4007106-4014567 GCF_001594045.1 Atta colombica | reverse complement strand
ATATATATATATATACGATATGACAAGGTAGGCTTGTTCAAGACACCATCACTCATTTCGATAAGATGATCGTTCGAAGTACAAGTGCCTCCAATTAAGAAGCCGATGTTTTAATGAACCTCCAAGCATACCGTTATCATTGCTTTTTAAAGGGCTGGCTCGCGAACTCGAGATGTTTATGTGGCACAACCTATCTTATTGATATTGCGATCCTCTCTATAAAATTATCAGTTTTTAAATTATGACTTATAATTAAGACTTTGACTTTTAGAAATACTTTCTGTGACTGGAAATTTCGAAAATAAAATACTAATTGGAAGCGTTACAGTTTTTTCTTTTACTAATTCTTTATGATTATTTTGTGTCATTTTGTGTGCAAATTAGTATTTCGTGAGCAGATGAGTAAGGAGAAACTAAATTCAGAGTAAAACATTAAACAGTTACAGTTTATCAAAGTTGTGTTGTTCTATTTAATTAACAATGTATTTCAATTTGTCCTACATTCTTGTTGTATTATCTTTTGACGTAACCAATTAAAATATAATAAAATCGAAGATTGCAAGTTAAATATAACCTATTTATAAATTAAACTTTTTTATCATTTGCGTATCATAACAATAAGTGCGCTTTATTCTCTCATTCATCTGTACGTAAAAAACAATTGTTTATTTGTGTTGGAAGTGGTCCATTTACATTCTTATTAACTGTTTGTATTTTTTAACATATTCGGGTGTTAATTTAACATAATGATTATGTTATGTAAAGATTTTGTGTTAAATTGGATATGCAATGTTCTTAGTGTCAAAATAACAATGTATGAGTAAATAAACAAGTAATATAAAAATAATGTGTTTTAAAACGTAAATTTTAAGACTTATGAATGAAATACGTGTTAATTTAATAAATGTTAATTACATTTAAAAAATGTACTTCCGTAGTTTGTTTACAAATTGTCAACATTACCTTTTTTGTGATTCTTTTATATAATATCTGTGTTGTTTACTAATATATTCATTTACGTTAAATGAACACAAACATTTAAACCTTTTGGGATACAGCTTATAAACAAACTATGGAAATATATTTTTTAGTATAATTAACATTTATGATATGCTAAATTAACACGTAGTTCATTCATTCCTTTTAGAATTTACGTTTTAAAATACATTTTTATTTGTACATTCATAAATTGTGTTATTATAGAATGCACTACACTCTAAATCTGTAGTAATGAAATTTGACTGCATTAAATTGAAATTTCAATACAGACATTAGTGGCAATTACGCCAATGTTGCTGCCAGTGAATTTTACTGCAAGAGAATGGAAAATCCATTCGATAATTAGAGTGAAAAATTTACTCCCAAAAAGAAGTGAATTTGGAGATTAAAATAATAATGATAGAATAATGTCCAATTTCAAATCTAGATAACAAAGTTTATGGAGACAAATTTTGAACAGAACACACTATCTATTTAATTTTAACCTTATTTTTAATTATTTTATTCTATCTCTTATATTTATGTTATATGTGTCTCAAGATGCGTCTCGTTCATAACGATCATAACAAACGGTAAACATGCGACAAATGGTGCGCTATATCGTTAAATTCGCTCCTTGCAGTAACATTCAATGCATTTTGCAATGCATTATCAACTAATACTTAAACCACCTTTAATTAATCGAATATAAGAGTAGACAAACTAACTTCAAAGCAGTGAAAATCCATATTTAAAGCAATGACTTTGCTACTCACTTTTGTTAGCAGTAAAATTTTCATTGCTGCAGATTTAGAGTGTAAGAAATATTGAATATCAATTTAACACAAAGTTGATAAATGACATAATTACAATTATGTTAAATTAACAGTCAAATATGTTAAAAGATCGAACACAAATTGTTAACAAGAACATGAGTGAACCAGTTTCCATTACAAATATACAATGTTTTTTATCGTGTATGTTACTAGGTACGTTTTTGTGCGTATTTTTACTAGACTGATTTTTTCTCATTAATCATTTAATCAGCTTGGAACGAAGCTCTTTTAAATCAAATTCGTCGGTATGTGATTGGTCTCGGCACGATTGTTGTCATTCATCTCCTCTTCCCGACGATTACTCCAATTTAACGCGGCGGGCGATCTTTCACTTTCAGTTGGGCGATGCGATGTTCGTTGAGCTGCCACGCGTCCGCCTGGATGGCGGCGCACGTGCTTTTCGGCAACATTGGGGCTACGAAACACGACCGTTAGCACCACCGCCACCGCTAATCGAGGAGGATGAGGCAGCCATCGAACCGGAAACTGTCAGTCTTCGGGAAGCTAACACCGCATCTCCGATAGGTGAGTACCGCTGATCGATCTTAATATGACGAAATGTAGTTGTCTCGCGATGATCTCGTTTCCATGAACAGCACCGATATATTTTTCACGTCGAGCTGCCGTCCGATTGGTATTGAATTTTACATTACCGTTTTCCGCGATATCTTGAATGATACGTCGACTTTCTTGCTAAACTTTTAGCATTTATATGATGATAGGTTTACATTTTTCTGAATTTTTTCTTTAAGGAGGTCAGGATATAAAAACACATATATTAATATAACATATATTAATTATTTATATATTATTAGTTATTTACATATGTGGACAAAGGCAATATAGTTGCAATGAATAAATCAGATTGCGTTTTTAAAGATGGAATTGATGCTCAATGATCGCGATACAATATATACAAATTGCACGTAACTCGGTAAATAGGCTAATCACGAGTTTGAAGAGATATTGAAAAGATGAAAACGCAATGAAATGATAAGTGAAGCTAATTACAAATATCTACATATGTACAAATCCAATTTTATCGCGGGCATACGATGTTTTTAAAATTAACTATCCGTTATGCATCATAATTTTCTCCATCGATTAACCCATTATATAAGAATATTTGGCAATATTCTTACACAAAATTTTGAACAAAAGTTTATCTCCGGCTAAAAGTTCTATTGGGAATATTTTTTCTACTCACTAAGAATATAAATAGTTTAAAAAAATTTCTTATGACAATACATTTCTTTTCGTTAGATGTAGTTTCTCTGTTTACAAATATACCAGTAAATTTAATCATGGACGGAATCAACAGACATCTGATACAGATTAATACTTGTTTGACTAACAAAGATTTTTGACACCATACAGCTAATTCTTGATTCAACATTTTTTATCTTCAACAATAAATTTTTACAGATAAACTTTGGGAGTATTCATAGATTCCGTTATCCCTCATAATGTCAGACATAGTCTTACAAGATTTAGAATTAGTTTCTTTTAGTAAATTGACAATAGAGCTTTCATTTTATATACATTATGTAGACGATTGTACTTGCAATTAACAAGACACATATTAATGATCTTTCTCGTATTTAAGAGTTATATCTTCAATTTATATTCATATTGAAGGAGGGAGGTGATAGATTGAATTTTCTGGATGTAACTTTGATGAAGCACAATAACTGTCATTTATGATTGGTATCAGAAACTTACTTTACGTCTTTTAGATGCTCATCTATTATTCACAACATCCTCTGTGTTGAAGATTAGAGTTATAGTAAGTTTAATCCATAGAGTGCTCTTTTTGTCACATCCTTCTTTTCATACAAAGAATTTTAATAAAATTATTTAAATACTATTAAGCAATGGTTACCCATTACATTTGATCTTCTCCACCATCAAAAAAAGATTGCACAAAAAATCTAACTTATGAAATAAGCGCGGGAGCAATAATGAAATAGAACAATACAAAAATAACAAGAAAACAGTTATTTTTTACAGTATCATTAATTTCTGGTATTTCTGACAAAAATTTTTTAAAGAATATTAATAAAGTTAACATATATTAACAAATTGAATAATTTCATTAGAATACATAAAGCTAAACTTTCACAAATAATGTACATTAATGTGGTTTATAAGATAAAATGTAAATAAAAAAGATAAAATGTAAGGAAAGAAACAAAAATTTTTTTAATGATAATGAAAATCTAAATTTTTTTTCTATATGTACTTTTAAATATTAAGAATAACTTATGCAAAGTTTTATTGAGATACACCAATTAGTTTATAATAAATAAATATTTTGCTTATTTACTGAACAACTAACATTTGCATCTCAATGTAATTTTATATAAATATTCTTGAATTCATAAAATACTTATATAAAAAAATTGAGGTTTTTACCATTATTTTGTAATATATTTTCATATATTTTTATTTGAATACAAATTTTAAAAAATGTTACTTTTTATTGAAATAACTTCTGACCCAGATTGCTTCTAATTTTTTTGTATTATTTTTAATTTAGAATAATCTGTAATTTTTTTCAAATAATTCTTAATATATTACATTTGCTTTGCAATCTCTTTAATCCTAGTAAGTCATTGTTATTTTTGGTTACCTTTCCGATCACACCAGGCTTTGTGAAACCCTGCAACTTTGCTGAACGATATTCTGATTACATATTTTTTAGCTCAAAATGTGTGAAATTTATACCTCGAAGTCAGATAAAGAAAACAAATAAATCAAATGAATCAAATAAATAATATTTTATTTTCAATTAATTACAATGCTTCAAAGAAATTTTATTGGGAAAATTCACAAAAATGACTACTTTGGATAAAAAATTCTCAAATTTTAATATTCAAGCAAAAACCCGTAGAATTTTTTTAGTTGACCCTTTGGACTATCAAAAAAAAAAAAATAGATATGAATCGCTTAAAAAAGTATAATTATTTGAACTATCAAAAATCGACATTAAAAAAAAAATTGCAAAAAAATTATAAGTTTACAGGTAATAAATTTTATTATTTAAACAATATAAAATGATAAATAAAGGATTATATATGTATTAATATTATTATAGTATTATTATAGTATAATTTATTAGGATTTAATTTATAGGATGATATAATACTCGCTTTAAAGCAATATCCGTTCTGAGCGATCTCCAAAGACTGGCAGAAATTATAAAATTTCTATTATTTATTATATTGAAATAATTCTTTTTAATTCTACATTTTCATGTATTTATTTTTATACTATCCGAAATTTAATAAATGTATACATTAATAAAAAATGAAGGAGCCTAGAATGCCGAAAATTTACAAGTTGGTTACATTGGGTCCTAAGTACTCTCTTTAATCTTTCGTGTATTTTCACATCGAGAATAACGCAAAAAAAATATTCTTGCAAGGCTTATCATATCTATGGACAGTTAAAATTTTTTTTCAACCTCAATCCGAGTCTTCAAATTATATTATAAAAAAGTTACAGCAATGTAAAAAATCGCATAGGATACGTTGAACCCATGAATAACTTGCTAGGGTTAATGTTCTATTAAAAAAGCGTGAGCTTATATAGGTAATTATTCTATTATGCAACAATTAATTCGAGCATTTTAAATTGTTGCAATATATTAATTTTCTTAGAAAAAAATAATTTATGTAGAAAGTGGAATCAATTTTTTTATTGTATAAAAATATTTTTAAATTTTAATGTAACAATTGATTATTTTACACGTGATCTATACGATATGTATTTTTGTTTAATCTATAGAATAAACAAAGACACTCATTGTACAAATTGCAGATTAAGCGCACGATGTAAACGTAGCCAGCATGAAAAAAACTTAAGAGAAACTTTAAGCAAAAGTAGATCTTTAATGATAAATAAATTAGGATCATTTATTTATACCAAATAAAAGTGCTAAAACTATTATATATTGTTCTTTATTCTAATATTTCTTTATTTTTAATGAAATTCTTATCTAATCTCTCTGCAAATGATTTGAAAGGATATGCAATATTATAAATACGAAGAAATGGATTATTATATTTTTAAGAAATATATTATATTTTTTGTACTTTTTAAAAATCTCCTATAGATTAAAGATCGTAAATACTTACAATTAAATTGATTCTTTAAAAATTAAATTTTTTTCCATGATAATTCCGTCAGATATCATATATCTAATGTGTAAATTTTGATGAATATACTTGGAAAATATGATAACTGTTACTATATATATGCGTGGATAACCATTGTTTCTAATATATACATACGTGAATAACCATTTTGAAAACATTGGAGACAATTCTGTTAATTTTAATTACAATGAAATAGTCTTTAATCTCGCGTTTGTGTCTCTCATACAATGAGCTCGCACGATTTCGTCGGAATCGTTGAAACGCTTTGTGCGCGGAAACACGTTTAGACGCGGTGTTTAACACCGGTTAACACTTTGTCTTTGGTATAATAGCGATAGAATCGGAGCCGGAGTCGACATTAATTGCGCTTTGTTCGAAATGTTACTGGCATCGCTGCGACTGACAGACACCGACGACGGTGCGTCCTTAACGAGTTGATATTGTTTAAAAGGAATCAAGTGCACTTTTCCCCTATCTCCCTTTTCACTCTGTTTTTGCAGCAACGCGAAAGGGCAGTGAAGAAAAAATACAATTATACTTGGAAAATGGGACGTTTTACATTTACAGCGAATTTGGAATACGAAAAAGACTGGAGAACGAAAGAAAAGAAATTACTTTGAAATTAAATTAAATTTTCCGAACAACTTATAACATCATAATCTAAAAATATATATTTTAACAAAATTTGTATATTTTAATTTTGTTCTAATTTTTTACACACACACACACACACACACACACACACACACACACACACGCACGCACGCACACACGCACGCACGCACGCACACACGCACGTATATAAGGTTATAAGAATTCCTATTATAATTATGAGTGCATTTTTATGATCAAATGAGAAAGGACATTGATTTGTTATAACTTTTTAATGAACCTCTCTTTTTTAAAGAACCTCTCTTTCCTTGATATATAAACAAAGTAAACGTATCTAAAATGCTCGAGATATTATATTTATGATAAAGCAGTTTTCTATTACAATTAAAAAAGTTATTTTATTAATCTTTGTGATATCGCAGTAATAAAATAAAAGTATCAGCAATATAAAATATAATTTTACAAGCTTATTTGTAGATATTTTTTAAATCATATGTTATATTTCAGTAAATTAATGTTAATTTTTGTATAATGGTAAATTATCATTATATTACCTGCTTTACCGATATGTATCTGCTATATCATCTATGAAAAAACACGATTTTACAGAAGTTTTTGTTACCAACTGTCGGTATCTTAATTCTTTTCATAGCTTATAGATGGCAGTAGAAGTAAAAAATTTGTTGGTTGTAAAATCATAGGGATCACTAAACAGTTAGGCTTGGTTAAGCTTAACGAACTTATAGAAGCAGGGTTGGGTAAGTTAATATTTTTTTTTAACTGAATAAAGTTAAAGTTAATGGCTTTATAAAATTAATAAAATTAAAAGTTGAAGAAATAAAAAAATTAATGTAACGTAAGTTAAATCAATATAT
>NW_017259183.1:4001970-4007006 GCF_001594045.1 Atta colombica | reverse complement strand
ATTAAATTAAATTTTTAATTTTTTTATTCATATGTATAATTATATAAGTTATATAACTTTAAAAAAACAGCCAACACAGAGAAGATACAAGAGCAGTGATTACTTTTTAATAAATTTTAAGCCATAAGAAATCGACCAATCGTAATAAATAAAATAGTATATATGTATTATCCTTGCGCCGCCAAGAAACTTAATAATAAAATAAATATTTCTGGATTTATGTGTAACAATATGATTATTAAAATATTAATGGCATTATTTTATATTTAAAAATTATTTAGGGTTGGCAAATTAATAAGAAAGCATATTATACGTTTCTGTACGTTATTAATTTTTTTTTAAGAATTTAAAAATAATTTTCATAATATTGTATAAACGATTTAACATATAAATATAATTAACATATAAAATAACATATAAAATACAATTAAAACATAGAAAAATATTTTGTTCTTTTGTCATTGGTTAATATTATTTTGAATTTTAAAGATATATTTTGCGAGCCATTGTATTGCAAAACATTGGGTTATTTTGCAATATAGCATTTTATTGAAAGAATTTAGAAAGAAAAGGGCTTCTCTAGCTTCTCTCTTGCGAATAGATATAACGATGACCCAATTCCGGTAAGAGTTCCGAGAAAATTCTATTTCTCTTTCATTTAAAAATCTCATTGTAGAACATTTCATTCCATTATGCGCGTGGGAGTTAGATGAGACAGAAAATACAATTACAGATAATGGTCCCGATAAAGCAACGTTGTCGCAAGAAACTTTGTCAGAAAAATATTATATCTTTTGTATATCTAGTTAAATTAATCATGGTCAATTTATTATATGAAAAAATAATCCCTTTTTTCATCTTATACCCAATGTGTCAATTCATTTATTTATTTCATCTTTTTTAATTGATTTCTTTCACGGCCTCGTATATTATTCTTTTTTCCTGCATGTATATTCACGCGGAAAAACCGCTTTCGCACGAACGCGCAATGATAGCGATGCAAGGATAGCGGTGCCGACAATATAGATTTTAATATATACTTGGTGGCCTTCGATACCTTCGTCACGTGCAAATATATTACCATCGATGCAAAAACGATGAGAATTTTTAAAAAAGCGTAAATATCCAATTCAGGAGAAACTTATGCACTAATTGGCGAACAATCTTTTTCAGGTTGCGGCTTTGATCAACTTTTCGTGTTATTTTGAAAATACATCAAGCGATGTATTTTAATTAGATTTTCCACTTTTAAGAAAGTTAAAAATATTAAATCGATACTTGAATTTATCGAAGTATTATTGACAATATCTCTTTTCCGCGATGTTGGTCGATTCTTTTGATGTTATATCACAGTTATGTTTATCGAAGAATTAATAATATAATAGTAACATATTAATTATGTACAGTATTAGTTACCATATATATATATACATTTAAATATTCAAGCATTTAAGCAAATATAGTACAGTAGAAAGTAAAAAAATATTAAACTAAGAATCTCATAGGGCTGTATAATACATCGTCAATATGTAAGTACACCATCAATAGGAGACAAATGCGTTTTAACGATAGTTGAATCTTAAGTGCTTATATAATAGATAATACAAAGTAGCTCACGGGAAAGTATTGAAACTAATCAACTGTCATTTTCTGGTATATTCTGGTATATATAATTATTTCTGATATATATAATTATTGTAAAAATTGCATTCAAAAGAGGAAAGTCGGCAATTTTTAATGAGTAGATATAAATAAAATTGAACATACAAATATGTATGCATACAAGTTCATTTTATTGATGAACAATGTACGAATAATCTTTAATATTTCCGAAATATGTATTATTTGAATTTGTATAAAACTTAATTTTTTAAACGAAAACTCGTAAAAACATTTTCCTATATGTCGTTTTTATTGTAGTGACAATCTTTTTAATAGCTGCTGTTAAATTCTGACAGTTTTTTATTGCGTTTACAGTTTGGATATTAATCATGAATTCGATTAGCATATTTTTCATATTAATAAAGTATTAATTAAGTATATTAATAAAGTAAATTGATATACAAATATTTTGTTAAATATTGTTTATAATCATTAAAAATTGCAGACTTTTCTCTTTTCAATACAACTTTTGTTTTTTTTTCAATAACTGAATACATTCGAAAATGACAGCTGATTAATTTCAATACCTTCGTGAGACATTCTGTAAAAAGTAAAAAAAATAGGAGCTAAACAGTATGTACGTTTGTCATAGTATTTAATAATTGAAATAATAATTAAGAAGTAATATAATATACATAATAAATGATATATTTATTTAAAAAATTAATATTTTATTCAAATGTGCCAGTTTAATCTATATAATAATTCTACAATTAATTGAGACATCAAGATTGCAGATGCTATTTAATATATTGTTTCCAAAATTTCATTTTCATTGATTTTTATACATTCAGAAATTGAATCTTCATGCATTTTTCAAAATCCATGACTTTACCATTTCCAGAGATGAACCTTCGTGTACATTATTTTATGACCGAATCAAGAAACTAAGGTTTTTATTATTCAAATATTTTAAAAATTAGTTATTAAATATTTAAATAAATATATGATAATAAATTTCAATTATCAGACATTTATATTTACTAAATGGAATTATTTAAAAATAATAGAAAGGATTATGAGCCGAACAAGATCTTTTAATGTTCAAAAAATAAAAACAATAATGAACAATAATAATATAATATTTTTAAAAATGTATTAATAATTATTAATATTTTTTAAATCTCTCTCTCTCTCTCTCTTTCTCTCTCTCTCTCTCTCTCTCTCTCTCTCTTTTCTAATGTTTCTTAATATTAACTTGGATATATTTTTATATTCTGATCTTTATTGCTCCAATTTAATTTAACTGTGAATTTGACTACATTAATATCGTTTGATTCATATTCATGAAGGAAGTTGAATAATTACTCACTATCTGTATAAAAAGTATTTTACATCAATTCCGTTGTATATACAATCAGTGATGAAACACATTTATCCGTTTGAGCCGATCGAACATATGATTTATTGAATAGGAAAGAGTATTTTTTGTATATATATATATATTGTTTGCATAATTGCCAATTTTATGTAATAATGTAAATTTGCGTTTAACATTAATAATGATCCGATCGGTGTCGAAACGTGTTAATTGTAATGTTTATTATTATTTTTATTTCTTGATATAAGATTTTGTTCGCTTATTTTGTTTGCTTATAGCTCTTCTATTATTTTATTGTTTTTAATTTATTCTAATTGAACAATATTATTATTTTTAGTTTGGAATTATTTAATTCAAATATTTATAACATTTATAAAACAAATTTTAAATATCAGATTAAAATTTTAATAATTTTTATAATAAACAAATATTAAATGTTTAATTCTTTATGTGCTTGTTTTAAATGTATAGATATAACAAATGAAGGAAGATAAGATATAAATATTCATAACATTTATCATTGTCAGTCTATTGATTTTCTTTAGCTTACTTTATTATTATATTCATATTATTTCCTCCAGTACCTTCTTAAGTTTTTTCAATTTTGGACAAATTTACTATTTTATCTTTAAATATGTTAATCCTATCGAAACAAATCTTGCATTCTAGCTTATTATTTGATATGTTTAATATGAAATATACCGAGATTTATGAATGTTCAAATTTTTTTCGTATTTCTTCTAATATTAGTGGATTCACTATCAGATATTGCTTTAATTGACTTATTTCATGTCCATTCAAAATAAAATTGTTACAAATTCTATATTTTGAAATGTATTTTTCTTTTATGAAATATCCCCACATCGAGTGATAATCCTAATCTTTATCACAAGATATTTAATACGCACGAAATAAGTGTACTTTCAGCCTTATTGATTTTGTAAATGTATAATAATTTTTAAGATAGATATTACATTGTATTCTATTTTGTAATTTGTTATATGCCACATTCAAATTTTTTTTATTTTTTATATTCCTTTGCTTTGATATTATATCCATGTTATTTTCTCCTGTATTTTCTTGAATTCTTTTATTTATGTCATGCTTGAACAGAAGTGTTTCGCTAAATTGTCTACTTCGTCTTTAAGTATGTTAAAGAAATCTTGCATTGTAGTTTATCATTTATATTCAACACGAAATATGCCGATACCCACGAATGTTTAAATTCTTTTCGTATTTTTAATATTATTATATTTACGGATGATTACGTATACCATATATCGCTTTAACTGGCTTACTTCAGTCAAAAGAGATGTATCAAATCTTACATTTTGGAGTGTATCTTTCTTTTTCTGTGAAATATCACAGAAACCATAATCCACATCAAACCATGTCTTCGCTATGAAATATTTGACGAGCAAATAAGTGTACTTTTAGTCTTAATGTAGAATGTGCAATATAAGCGTTAAGACAAATATTGCACTGTATCTTATTTTATAATTTACTACAATATTACCATATTCAATTACGAGTATTTTGCATTTCGCTTTGCATATTCCTTTGCTCTGCCCTCATGTTCGCATCTTATCTTAGAGTGCGTATTACTAAATAGAGTATAATATTAATTTATATCTTGAAGAAATCTTCGCCGAAGATCGAAATGAGTGGCGTGTGAATTTTTATTAGAATGTAAATATTGATATATAATTTGAATTCGTTTCTGTTAAGCTAGTATCCCTCGCAAAAAGTTGAAGTGATATCTATATGGCAGAATTAAGTGCTTTCTATATGCTAATTCTGTGTTTTATTCTCAACTTTGCTCGAACGATTTAACAATAAATCGCGAATGAAATGTGTATGACTTAGCATCCTTCTTATTATAAATTCTATAAAGTCAAATAATTCAATAAAATGAATTGCTTTTTATGTCTTTTCAAGAATACTTGACAGAATTGAGTCTGTAATAGTTCAAAAAATATGTGCCAATAAAATTTGATATAGATAGATATATTATTGATACAAGAGTAAAATACTAATATCTATAATAAAGAGA
>NW_017259183.1:4000229-4001870 GCF_001594045.1 Atta colombica | reverse complement strand
TATATATATATATATATATATAACATCAAAATATCAGTTTTCTCATATTACCGTAAATACAATTTTTAATAATTTAAAATACAATTTAAAGTAATAAATCTTTTGAGATAAGCATTTTTTGTTAAAGCGCGCCTCATTGTCGTAATATCTTCGTGTGTGAAGTCGATACCAAAAATTAAATGTAACTTTACGAGCCTATTTGCCACAAACGAGATCGAGAAGCAAAGTGTCAGTTTAGTCGAGAGTTGAGAGCCTCTCGTTGACAGCCTTCTCTCGTCGCGATCGTCATCGCCGTGGTATTGTCTGAAGCACCGGAAATGCTCCCACCGGAAGAACCATCCTAGTCCCGATTTGAACCACGTACAACGTCCCCTCCTGTCATCAAGATCTGCGTGGGTCTTGGGCGCGTCCATGTACGCATGAATGCCCGTTTCCATCCACGTAAATACATGCTCGATCCCGGCACTGCTATTGCCGATCACGTTCGGTACACGAGACACATCGCGTAGGATTAAATACTGAACAACCGGCTCAAAAGATGTGAATGCTAATTGCAAAGGATTAGTCGGCATCAAAAATCTTTTCGTTCAATGAGTGATTTTTATACGCGCTTATTACTATTATTATCTTGAACGTATATTACTTGTATATCATAAATAACCATATCTACAATATCATATTAGAAATAATAACGATTGAAACATTAATATACCGTTGTGAAAGATAATTTGTTTTGTTTGAAAAAAAGTCGATAAGAGAATACAATTAAATATTTATTAAAAATTTATTATGTGTATTATGTTTATTTTACAAGTTTTATATACCATATATCAATGATAAATTATATAAATTGTTATGTTATATATAGAATTTTTATATTTTCCTAAGAAAAATTACAACTTCGTGCTGCCTAATTCATTTTTTAAATAATTAGTTTAAAATAGAGGACAATATAAATTTTATATTTTATGACAATTTTAAGATTAATGTTTAAGAAAGGACTAGACAACAAAATCCTTAATAAATCCTTCAACGAGCATGAAAAATTCTTTTTACTTTCTTGGCAATATTGAGAATTGCTAAAATTATCAATTCTGATCTCCGACATAAATGTACGCACCTCGGATTTCTAATCGTGGAATCGAATACGCAACGTTACGGCTTATCTCATGTCTCGCAAACTCAACAGTGAAGACGATGGAAGATGATCATTTCCACGCGATTCACGATATCCTCAAGAAAAATCGTACTCGTGTCTGACGAATGCAGACCGTTAGCTGCCAGGGAGCTGCCATTAAAGTGTCTTGTCGTGAGTTAAACTCGCGATTTGTATGCACGAAGTGTACCAAACGTGACGCATCCAATCGCGATTCAACCGACGAACCCGAGCAAGACAGAAATTTTTTTCTTTGAAGTACAATGATTAGATCATCCAAACAGAAGGATATCGTAATAGCTAATTTTATTGTACTTTATGGTAATTGCGAAATTCTCAGAAAGTTGGAAAAAGCAACGTTCACTAAAATAAAAATTTTGCTTATTTTTCAGGACTTTTAACATATATGTATTTTTAATATAATTTTTACGCTTTTAATATAATAATATTTAGTATATTTTTTATATGGACTGTCAATTATTATT
>NW_017259183.1:3990685-4000129 GCF_001594045.1 Atta colombica | reverse complement strand
TTTTTTTTTTTATTTTTTATTTTTAAATAAATTATAAATACTACAAATATGTAATATAAATTTTATAAAAACTGCCGAAATATGTATTATGAGTCATTTAAAAGAATAGTAGCTTCAGAATCTTAATGATTATATTTTGCACTCAGTTGCATAATCTTCAATTCTAAATTCTGACGACAAAGAAAGTACACGGAAAAAAAATTAATTGAGTGATACAGCGAACCTATAATTTTACTATGCGAATTCAACATCGATAGCTAAGAAGATTTGATTTAACAAATCTGATTTAACAAATCGCTAATGTTATTCAGCTGTCAACTTTACTATTTTAACATAGAAAGTTGACTGTCTGTATACAATATTACGACTAGATTTGCTGAATCAGTGAGGTTTTCAGCTGTGTTTTTTTCCGTACAGGAAATCATTGTGTTGCAAGACGTTTCTTAACGTAATGTTTACAAATAATTAATACAATTAAAATCACATCTATCTAAATCTAATGAAAATGCGCGTTCGTTAACAAAATGCTTTCTATTTTGCTCCTGGTAGCAACGTGAAATGAAGATCGTGTCTTGCATCGCCTACTTTGCGCCTACGTCCCTAATCTCCCTATTGTTTCCCGGATTATTTCGCGGCAGAGGTGGCTAATTGCATGTCGCTGTCGACACGCGTGGGAAAGCGGTAACAATCTCTACGCGTGACTTCACGACGTTATTTTACTCGGATCGTTTTGATTTTTTAAAAGAAAAAAATTGTGAATCACGTTTTTATCATTATTAAGTCCTTTTCTTGCGTTTATTTCAAAATTATTAAAAATTTACATAATAACTTTTCAACGTATTGATACTTAACACATCTCTATAAATTCTATTCATTCAAACTAGAATTTTCTATTCAAGTAGATAGTTATAGAATCAAAAAATCAAGGAGAGATTGATTCTTATCGATTCTTATCTTAGATTGTATGATTAGAATCGAATACTCATTAAAACTAATTAAAATTTTTTGAGATTGAAATAGTTTTTACAATTTTTTATAAATTTGTTTTATAGAAAGACATAAAAAAAAGCATATTTTATTTTATTTGAAACTTGTTTGTAATATATTCTTTGTAATATAATTGTAACATATTTGAAAAACTGACAGGATTTAAAATCATTAATTCCTTTATATTGAAATAAATTAGTTTTTATTAAATTTAAATGAAATGCACACACGAAGATCAATATTGAAAACCTGATAATCTGATAATTTTGAATGCTTATTTATAATTTTTGTGTTACATTATTTAATTTTATATTTTCTAAGATTAATCTAGATAAAAAAGAAAAATAAAGCATTATTGAATTTTTCGCAAATTTATTATTTAACAACACATTTAATCCGTTCGTTGATTTTGGGAAGACGCAACTTCCGTCATAACCACTGTTTATCGTCATTCGCGACCGCACATCCTTCGGCGATTACGGAATGAGAATTCATCAGGGACATGCAGTCTGTCTTCCCTGATCGACGTTCCCGTTGTCGTGACGATTGCACGCGTGCGACTCAATTGACGAGATAAATTGAACAACATCCGGAAGTCTCTCCGCGTTGTTTCGTCTTACACAGTGTATAATACTGGCGGAAGCTTTCCATGAACCAATTTACATTGTTTAATTACTCGTTGTCATACTTAATTACTTTTCTCGTACATCGCTTTCTTTTATTCGAGGACGCATGCAGGAAATGTTAATTTTTATGACAAGCTTGAAATTTTTTTTTTTTATCATCTGTTGTTATCTCTCATAAATTTTGGAAATTAAATTGCGTTATTATTTCTGCACGGAGTTTCAATGAAAAATACAGTGAAATTACATATTTCTATATTTTCGGTTATGCAAACTTAAAGCGGGAACCTTCTGGATCCCGCGGTTTTCGATTGAAATTGCGTTACACGTAAAAATAATACATAGATATTGTGCTACGGCAATGCTGCAATATGTATAAACATTCGATTTTCAGATTCAATTGGATAGAAATAATATTTACCTTACTTTTTCAGAAACGTCCTTATATATAGTATTGCATATTCGCAATAATGCAATAGTTTTTGTGTACAAGCAATTTACATTTTGTTACAAAGAAAATTCACAACTCTCGAATCTTCAAGACGAATCCCAAGTAGGTCTGACTATGTTCGCTGCACAAGCAGAAATATGATTAACGTTCTGCCAGCCTTAATTACAATTATTTGGCAGTCACAGTTATTTTAGCTTATTGATAACTACAATCTCTGTGATCTCAGCTAATCAAACAATCTCAGCTAATAAAAAAATACAGTCAATTAGCTGTAATGTAGCTGTAATTTGTATGTCACAGCAAAAGCAAAGAGTAACATATATACCTGTTTTTTAGGTTAAAAGCATGTATCAGCGACGATCCATGCGGATCCATGCGTTCATTTAAGTAATAATAAAGTAACTTAAGAACCTGTGTGTAATCAGTGTATTTATGAATTTGCGTCCGCGTAGTATAATTATATGTATGTTATAAATAATTAATTAATAATTGTAATGATTAATTAATCCTTAAATTTGATCTAATTCTAGTGAGACAAAGATTCCGGGTTGTTTCAAGTTCAATGCCAGCTGAAAAAAAATTTTTTTAAATTGTACTTTTACGTAATTTTGTAATGTCCTATTTTTTGCTGCTACAACTTTGTCACAATAATAACGTTGTGGCAGTGACTGTCATAAACAAAAATAATGCTGCGGTGTAAGCTGCGGCAACATTATTGAAGACATTTTGAAGCTTCACGGTGATTATGACAACCTTTCCGCAGCAAAATAATTGCGCAGTCAAATGGCTGCGACATTCGTCTTCAAACCCCAAAAATGTTGTCCTATTTTTGTTGCTACAACTTTGTCACAATATTATAATGACGTTATGGCAATGACTGTCATAGACAAAAATGCTGCGATTTAAGCTGAGACGACATTATCGCAGACGTTTTAAAGCTTCATGTGTTACTTGGGATAGAACTTGAGGATAAATAGAAAATGTTGATCGCAATGAAAATATTTTCGCTTGAATTTTTCACAAGTGTCAAGCCTTATTTTCACCTGGATAGATAATCAATTGATTGAAATTGATTTTACCTGATTAATAAATCTAGTAAAAATAAAATCTTCGTATAATCTTGTAATCCTTACTCGAGTCATTGTTGCCCCACCTCGTACTATGCGATGATTTCACACGAGCCGATTGGTGCAGCGGACTAACAGGCCGGAATCCTCCTCATCGAAAGTCCTCGGCGCCGGATGCGATAAAACGACTCGTCGTCGTCGTCGTCGTATTCATCATCGCTCTTCCAACACGACATCGATATAAGTGCGTTCACGCCGTTCGTCGGACGGACGTTGCAAGAGCGGCGCGGATAAAAGTCGGTAAAGTGTGTTAGGTCATTGCTTTTCAGCGACTGAGCCAAGTGATCCGTTACAGTCATCGTGGTACACGCGATCATAGGCGGTCGCTATGTTCTATTCTCTTTTTCGTACTTAAACCAACTGACTTTTTATTGTAAAGACTTGTCGTCGTGATGTCTCGAACGTAATCGAACGTGTTGTTTCCAAATAAGCCTAATCCGTGTGTAAATAATTATGATTTGCAACAGCGCGAGTGCTGAGAGGATTGCGTGCGGAAAAGTCAGTTGTGCGTGATGGTATATGATCAGTTTTCACATTCGCTGTATTTATACATACGATTATACATTATACATACGATACAGATTGAGGAGTTATTTTAAGGGGAAAAAAAGGAGTGCATGGAAAAAAAATTAATTGGGTGGTACAGCAAACCTATAATTTACTATGCGAATTCAACATCGATAACTAAGAAGATTTGATGGTTTAACAAATCGCTAATGTTATTCAGCTATCAACTTTGCTATTTTAACATAGAAACTTGACTGTCTGTATATTACGACTGTAGATTTGCTGAATCGGTGAAGTTTTCAGCTGTGTTTCTCTTCGTGTGCTTATATATATAATAGATATCGAGGCATACATTCAAAGACTGATCGCGTGGATGGAAAGCGAATTGTAGGGATTGACTGATGGTTCGGTACATGCCGAGGGAGTGGTCGTGTCTGTTTGTTGTTTGATGATGACGCGTCGATAAGGCGCGTTTAATTGAGGGGAAAGAGGTTGGGTGTCCCACTTGTTGAACCATTACCGGTGTTTACAATACGAGAGTGCGTCGTCGCAACTATAAACGAGGCAAAAGTGTTCCGCATTGGGAGCGATTATCACTCGATTAAACGTTCGTTATCGTTACGTTAAGATGAGTCGGAAGAAAGTATGGAATTCTATTATGCGACGGAAGAAGAAGAACCATTTGGATTTAAACTCCAAAGATGAGAATTCTCCTTCGGGAAACGTTTGTAAGTTTGTGAGGAAGTCGAGTATCTTGTTTCTTTAAAGAGTTCTTGCTTCAATAACGAGCAAGGTATACGGAAAGTTCGCATGATATCAAAGTATTGTTTATTTTAAAATATGAAGGTTTTTTTTCTAAAATAACAGATACTAGCTTTTTTTTTTCTCGCTTTGACTTATACAGCGGATTCTTTGCTAACACCAACTGCTACGCTTCGTTGGTATTATTCTCGATTAACATACTTCATGCATTGTTTCAATAATAGCACAGTTACGTTATACAGAACATCGGCAGAAGCTCAGGGTCTTTTTGCGGAAATGAAAACCGCAACCTGTTTGCCTCACGTCAGTAAATACCTCGAATATGTGTGTATATACGCGTTGTGACTTCACATGGCGCTTTATCGCTCGTAAACTATCGTCGGTTCGTCTAGATTCACCACGACTGCGTAAAAGATTATTCATTATCCGCGCGAACATGATAAAATTGCGCAATTTCTGCAATACGGAACTGTCTTTCTTGCGTTGTTTTTTCTTTATTTTGTATATTTTTTTCTTCGCTCACCGATTAGAGTATAAATGATATCGCAATTTTGCGTTCCTCATTTCTCTACTAGATTTATTTTATACACCTTCGCTTTTCATCTCGCAAAATTTGATTTAAAATAGAGAGATTTCTCCGTCGCTGCGATTTTTCATTCGACTTTCTGGCGAAGGAACCAATCGGATATTACGCGCTTTACCTTTTTATTTCCTATAAAATTTTCATTTCTACTGTTCCTCGTCCCTCGACGTTACATCGGTCTGACGCCTTTCGTATTCGA
This sequence comes from Atta colombica, assembly GCF_001594045.1. Taxonomy (NCBI): domain Eukaryota; kingdom Metazoa; phylum Arthropoda; class Insecta; order Hymenoptera; family Formicidae; genus Atta; species Atta colombica. The sequence continues at coordinate 3,994,890 of NW_017259183.1, read as the reverse complement.
GATTCCCACAGTCGGGAGAGAGAAAGAGAGAAGTCAGGACTGGCGGCATCTGCTGAAACATCGAACGGGAACGACACCGTATATAGCGAAAAAAAATAAAATATGACTGATCGTGAAGTGGTAGCTCACGAAACGGAAGAAAGAGAAATATAAGAAAGAAGAAATAAGTGCTAAACTGTAATGTAAGATTAATTTTTTTTAGCGGCTTAATTGTCCGATGAAGTTAATATGAAATCAAAGCCAAGGTGAGTTAGAGAAGCATTATTGCATTTCATAGACGATAAATGCTTTGGACGCTCTGGAAATAAACGCGAAAGAGTAATGGAGGAAAAAATAGGACAGAAAAGAAGCACGATTGCGGACAATCATTCAATAAAGGGAATGAAAATACAGATAAAAGAATGGGAAAGCCGACGGTGCGAATAAGCTCTTAATTGTATTTCATCGATTGGATTCACATCTGTTATCTTCTTTTTTTATCCGGAATCCACTGCTAACAATGTCAAATTCTCCTCGAACTCTTTCGCGATCTGAAAGTAAGACATGAATTATTTACGGCGCTCTTTTGAAGCGGATTTAAAATTCGAATCACTCTGTTTCCATCGTTTCTGTGAAAATGGAACGGATGAATAAAGAGGAAGAAAATGACGGGGACTACGTTGCTTCTCCAGTCGGCAATTTTAATTGAAACGTCCGCGCATTTAATTAAAAATCACTGTCCGCTATGATATCTGAAATCGACTGACTAGTCAGCGAGACTCGATTCTTCACGCTCAGTGAAATTGCGTATTGTGACTCGGCTTTGACAACAAAAGAAAATAAAAAAAAGCATTAAGAAAAAATAACTACAGTCATAAATATATGTATATCGCCTGTTGCACAAAAGGAGGTGATGCGTAGAACGAAAACGAATTAATCGAAATACTCGTGTATTATTTGAAATTCGATTTAAAATTCTGATTAATAGTTAAAAGCATATTTTATGCTCTGTTATTTGTAATTCAACAAAATATAATTGATAGTAAATGTACTAAATGCCCAGGCGGCATATCTCTCTCTCTCTCTCTCTCTCTCTCTCAAAGATATATTAAATTTCTTAAATATATTAAAAAGAGCTACAAAGTGAAAACACAAAAATGTAAGTGTTAAGCAAAATATATTAGTATGCACTAAAACAAATTAAAACACAAATAAATAGAAATGAAACAAAACATGTAAAAACATGTAAAAACTTTCAATAAATTAATAATATAAACATATTTGAAATAGCAACGGCCTATAACTAAAAATTACAAATTACGAAAATAAAGACTTTTTTAATTATACTGATTTCAGCTGGATGTACAAAAAAGTAATAAAATAATCTACTGTGGTTATCGCAACATCTATTGGATATAACAGCAATATTAAAAATATTGCTGTTATATCCAATAGAAATCATCTTTGTAATTATGCGGAAGATGGTACAGAAAAAACTCGTTATAGACACGCCGCAATATGTTGATTAATATATTAAGTTCATGTTAATGAAAAATAGCTAATAAAATAGTCTCAAAATATTTTCAATGTTAAGTATTAATAACATTAGTCAGAATATGATAACGGAAAAAAATATAATATCGATTGTATAAAAATTTGAGATTCAAAAAGCAATTTTTTTAAATTAGTTTTAAAATTAGTTCCAATGTTAAATAAAATAATATCAATTAGAATATAAAAATATCGTAGAACAAAAGGTTAAAAAACTCGAAATACAAACAGTGTATCGATATATGTACAACAATAAGATAAATAAACAATTTGCGATGGAGCTTCCTTAACGGTAATAAAACACCATTTATTTTATATTCATTTCTATTTATTTTTGTTTTAATTTGTTTTAGCGCTTACTAATACATTTTACTTAGCACTTACATTTTTGTGTTTTTCACTTGGTTTGTAACCTTCTTTCATATATATTTAATTAATTTATTATTTGAAACATTCACATTATGCATATTAAATTTCATTTTTAGATGTATAAACTCAATATACGTTGAAAAAAAATTTTCGTTACAAGTTGTAATAATAGAAGAATGGGATTAGTTAAGCAAAAGAATAAATTAGCCTTAATGCAAATATCTATAAAGATAGCGCAAATACGAAAATTATTGCGCTGAATACAATAATCTATTTCGGGCTGTGTCAATAGCTGAACATGTGTATTTTCCCGTTTTCATGCATTAAAAATAAAACTATTAAATGAGTATTTTTTTTTTGGTCTACGTGTGGTAATTAAAGCGATTAATTGAAATCCAAATGTGTAGTTTTTATTCAAGTTATTAGTGTTCAAATCGACATCGATATAGAACTTATTGGATCAACTATCTCTACTAATTTTATAAACTCAGATGCTCAAATGAAATTTGTTTTTATTGATATTTTTTATTCTATGTTAACAATTAAAGGTATATTTTATGTTTAATTTTTATTATAAAGAGTAAAGATTGTAATTTTTTTAAATTTTGTCAATTTAAAGATTTGAGTATTTTACAAATTATTATATTATAAAGTAAAAACTTTAAATATATTTCGTAAATGAGAAAACAATTTTTGTTAATTATAAAGAAGTAAAGTGACTCATCCATGAAAACATATTAAGCAGAAGAGTAAGTTGAGTCATAAAGATAATTGTTTAACATGATTATATATTATTTAAAAAATAAAAGAATTATGTATAGGTATATCAATTAAATCTTTATTAAAGCTTTTTAAATTTATAAGTAGATACTTATTAAGTCAGATGAATGTGTATCGTTTTAAAATAGTTTATTTAATAAAAAATGTCACAACTAACTCCTGCTCTACTCTAACTGTAAACGATGGCTCTTCTTTGGATTGTAAATGATTAAATTTATATGTAATATAATGTTATATAATATTAGAAAATGCAATTAATTATTTTAGATTAATCATTCAATTTAATTATTTAGATTAATTATTTTGAGATAACATAAATCGTTAGATTTTTATGTTCAGAACGAGCGTCAGGAAAGAGTGACTTGCTACAGTAAAATAATCGGACCAGAACACGATTTTACACGATTTTCCTTTGTGTTTTTCAAGGGGGAGACAGATTCCGTTGTTCGTTCAAATAGGTCTATTTGTCGAGATATTAAATAATTTCGACGTACCGACATTTCGAAGGCATAATCGCTAATAATGCAGCGCGAAGGAATCGGTTATATGGATTAGTTGGCGGAACAAATCGCACGATGTTTACGCGGATTGTGCCAAATACGGAACCACGCGCATCGAATGACCATTAACGTCTTCCTTTTTACGCGGAGTACGGACCAAGGCTGATGCGAAAAAATTTTAATGATCAGAGTGCAAGAAATAATATCTGAAATGACAGTTGAATTCACGATGTAAGACGAAATTGTCGTCTCTTTTGTAGATGGAGGACAATTTTCGATTGTTTACTAGTTCGAATTTTTTAATATAATAATTTAAATGCCGTCATCACTGCAGCGAATCAGATTGCGGATATAGACAGTTCATGATATGGATAACGCTGATATTAAGGAGAAGAAGAATCTTGAGGCCAGGATGCGATAGTCGACACCGACTCACACGTATTTTTTTTTTTTTTTTTTTTTTCATATTGTAACCTGGTAACATAAGCGAATAATGATGTAAGGCGACTCCGCGCTTCTGTACTTCAGTTTCATGCAGTGTAACTATCTCGCTTAATTGTAGCTACTATTATCAAAATGGATGTTATGATTATGATACTTTTGATGCATGATATTTCTTATTTGAGAAGTCGATAGTGATCAATTGATTTAAAATTTTGATAAATCATATACGTTATAATTAAAAATTTATTTTGTATTATATACGTGTATGTGTGTGACTGGAATAAGAGAGTTTTATATATAAGTCTCTTGAATTTTAATTTATAGAAAATATTCTTATGATTTATAGAAAATATTTTTATGAAAAAAATTAATAATTGATAACTTGTGTGATATTATAAATCAAATTTTCTAATTAACTTAGTTCAAAGAAAGAAAAAAACATGAAATATGAAAAGAGAAAAATAAAAAAAAGATTTTTTAATATAATATTTTCATTTATGTTACATTTATTTGTATTAACTTTTAAAAGGCGAGAATTTATTTTTCACATCTCGCAATTTTTCCTTGTAAGTAAGATTTATT
>NW_017259183.1:3978567-3990585 GCF_001594045.1 Atta colombica | reverse complement strand
TATATATATATATACAGTGAGTGCAAAAAGTATTTGTGCAAAGAAAATATTTTTTAAAAACACTTTACTTTTAAAAAGTAAATATTCTCCAGCGAGAAATGAGTCATCGAATTGATGTTGAATCAATATCGATATGATGATTTCAACACCAATTTGACGTTTCGATTCGACATTTAATTGACGATAATTTTTTGTTGTGTAATTAACAATTTATTTATAAAGAATAAATAGACTGTATGTTTCATAAAATTATATATACCAAAAAGATGTATTAATTAGAATATATATTCTCTGAAAAATAAGCGAAAATTAAAAATTATATTGTTTGGATGCTCAAAAATTATTCGTACAATCGAGAAATTTAATTTCTAAAATCAAGAATATATGCTGCTTTGTTAATGTAAGAATAATATATTCATTGTATAAAATTGCTAATTAATGTTTATTTCCTACAAATAAAACTTTTTTTATAAAAAATTTTCTTGTACGAATACTTTTTTGTTCTCACTATACATATACATGCATATAATATCCTACAAAATATATAATAAATCTCTTAGTTTTAGAAACGATTTTCGAAAATGATAAATATATATTAAAACACTTTGTTACTAAATAATTTAGATTCAAATAGAGATTTTAATATAAACAGTGAAGGACAGAGATAATTATTTTAAATTTTGTATTAAATGAAATCTGTTACTCCAACATATTTTTACGTAACTCTTTATTTCAACAAAACGTGATAAAAGTTTTCAATTAATACACGAACGAGTCGCAGTAATGAAATCTCTCTCTCTCTCTCTCTCTCTCTCTCTCTCTCTCTCTCTCTTTCTTTTTTTCAATTTGAAATGATTAAAATAACTGAAACAAAGCAGTTGTTATTTAATATTTGGATAATCTTACTTTCTCTTCTCTCTTACTTTATACCAATCAAATTTTCTACATCAGATAATAAATTGTATTAGATATGAAGTATGAAATGTTCATTTTTCGTATTAATAGCAATCGTTAAAAATGAACACTTAAATTTAAAAAAAGGGTTTTAAAGTTCAAATTTCTATTTTCGAAAGATCATTATGTTTTTAGAATTTTTGTGAGTTTGGTAATTTTTACTTACATGTAGAAAATTAAGTTGGATAAAAAGGAATTGTCACTTTAGGGAATTGTCACGTGTCTAAAAAAATTTGTGAAAATTTTCGACTTTCTATGGTGAAAGCTCAGTTTTCCTTACAAAATCATTTTTAAAAATTGTTCTTAAGATTTGTTGTTACTGAGTTATCGCGGATTAAATAAAAGAAGTATTTTACTTTTTCTTTGCTCATAACTCCGTTAAAAATCATCGTATTACAATTGAAAGAAACAAATTCTTAAAACTGATTCTTGAAACTTTGCTCTATCGAACGGTATAATTGCTAAATTTTTTTTTTTTTAATATGTAGACATTTTGTAGTAATAATAATATGAAGAACGGACATTTTATACTTGATGACTTAATACGGTAATTTAATAAGTATGATTTCAAAAAATTGACAATGACAAAAACATGGTTTGGTTGTATTTAAAGTAAAGTTATTTTAACTATATACTTTAAATAAAAAAAAAAATAAAAGAGTTAGTTAATGTTTATTATTTTAATTTCTTCTATCTACATATATTTCTTATTTAATATTTTAAATAAGTTTTCGGAATCTATTATTTTATATTTTTTAGTTTAAATAAGTTATATCGATTTTTTACCGACCCCTACGATTTTATGTTTTAAATAAGTTCTGGAACTGATTTTATATTTTAAATAAGTATTAATTATTTTACCGAGTCCTGCGCAAAAATATAACAAAAATTATTGGTTATACATTTATTCGGTTGCTTTCTTTCGCTATGGGATCGTATTCCACACAGGTATTCCACATTAATAATTAGAAGATTTACGACGCGTACCGACAGCTGGAGGACGAGAGTAATGGCGGCTTTGTCTTTCTCGAACCTCGAGGGTTCTTCCCTCTTCCGCCGCCTTACTCTTCGCGTTCTCCGCTTTCGTGCGAGCGCGATTCCTTCGCGTTCTCTTCACCCACTCTCGTCTTCGCATTTCTGCAACATGCATCCGCAATCTCTTTCTTTGCGAGGTGGAATCTCGAGACTAGATGGGTGCGCAAACGCCAAAGGGCTAGAAAACGATCGAAGGATGAAGAAGAGTATCTTTTTGCGCGTTTCTTTGAATTTCTCTAAAAGACGAGAGCCTTTTGCGAGATTTATGAGATAATACTTGCCATGATGTCTTTTACTAAACAACATTAGGTACCGACTATAGAATTTCAGAACAAAATAGTTTCTGCGTATTTAATACATTAAGTATTTGATGCATTAAGAATATTAATACTTGAATAATTTTTTACTTCCTTACTTTATACCTATAAATTTTTTAATTAGATGATAAATTAATTTATAAATATGATTTCAAAGATTGGACAATTATAATCGGATAATAAATGGCAACTTAAGAAATGATTTTATTTTTGTGCATATTTCTTTATTCAATATAATAATCAGAATTCATCTTGCAGTTCATTACGATTAGCTGAATAAAATTTGTTTTTACTGAAGAAACCAATTTGAGCGCGAATTTGCCATATATAATATTTTATGGCCCGTAGAATACTTTCTTTTTCTCTGAAGTCGCACACAATCCGAGTGCAGTAATTATGAGTGCCTTTTAAGAACCGCGATAGTCCATTGTATCTCTCTTCTTCTTGCAACAGCTCGTAAAAACCAGCGCTCTAATTATGCGACGTAAATGCTTATGTCCAATCTATGTTAAATATGCTCAACTTGAGAATATTCTCGATCATTAAGAACAATGGATTAACAAAATGAGTTTGTTAATTAATTAAACGTTTTAGAATCACGAATATAATAATGTATGATCAGTAAATTCATTCTTTTTTTTTATTAAATAGAGATTTTATTATTAAGTAATAAATGATAAATTTGTAGTATAATTTCTTTAATATTTTTACTTTTGTTTTTTTTTTTTTTTATGTAGTACAGAAAACAACATTATGAGTATATTATCTTCAAAAATTATAAGATTAAGATAAAATATATACAGTATTTTTTATTGATTTAATGCTAGATGTATTCTTAAAATTACATACAATGTTATGTATAATGTGATAGGCTAAATTGGATGAATCGGTTGAGAATCTAGTTTCCAAATGGAATCATCGTATTGAGTGGGCTAGGTTCATTCCTCCTACGTTGTATGAGTCAATCTCCTTGTACGGAAAGGAGAAGCGTGTCCGTTTATTTCGCACCGGAAATACAGCGTAGTTGACGACTTGATGATCTTTCCTCATTAAGAGCCACACCTTATTGTTCCTTTTTTTCACAATTCGTAAAATGATTAAAATTCTCTCGATTCTTGTGTATTTTTTACAAAATTGAAAGGTATGTTTTTTGTATTTTTTAATATTTAAATTTGTAATTTTAATTTTGCAAAGTACGGAAATTTTTCAAGTCTTTGATTATCTTATCATTTTAGAAAAATAAATAGAAACGATTACTTATTATATATACTTATTATATATACAAATTTTTCATTTTATATTTTAATTGCAAAAGTTCCAATAATTCCAATACAGATTGATAGAATTAATTCTAACTATTTTACATTGCACGTGTTACATCACTGTGAATGCTTCTTTCAAAATTATTCTTTTGAATGAATTTGTGTAAACGTATTATGAAATTGCAGATGCAACACGCGGAGTAAAAATACAGATGAAATAAATTGCAGAAATTGGTCTTAAAAGTAAATTTATTGCGCATCATTAATAAATTATGATTTGTGTAATTATGATTTGGAAATTGGTCGCGCTTTCTCTTGTCTCCTTGCTAATAAAACAGTGCGACGCTTCAGCCTATAACTAACAATGACTATAGCGTAATCGGTGACAATGCATCTAAATCCAACGATATGTTGCAATACATATATCAACGTAATCCGATTACTACACACGGCAAACGAGATAAAACATAAATCGATTATCGATTTTGTTTGCAACTCGGTTTGCAATTTGTAGCGATATACATTTAAATATATTTATGTAAACATCGCTTACAAATGTTTGCTGAACCTAAGATCGACAATAATATTATCCTAAGAATGGATCTAAATCGGAGAAAGCCCGCGAAAAGCATATTTTTTAGAAAGCAGTGGAAGCCTCGAGAATATATTATTTTTAAGATATTGTTTAATTATAGAAAACATTTTACTAAAGTATCTAAAAATTCAACTAGATATAGAGCTGAAAATATCTATTTTTAAATAATCAAAACACATAAATATGTATAATAAAACACTTAAGCGTTGATGCTGCAAAAAGTTTAACATTCTAACAAGTTCGAGTGTTACATAATTATTTTGACGGTTCAAACAAAAGAAGTGTTGAAATAGAATCAAAGTATCTGTAATTTATTTGTGATTTATCTATTGTGAAGAATCTATTATTACGTAAATGTAAAATTTTGCTTTTATATTGGAAAGAAAAAGGAAGGACAGCGCAGAAAAAGAAGATTGAGATAGATAAGACAATAATAACAATCGTAAGAAATATCGATATAAATCTATAACATGGCTAATAAATTAGCGTTATATATAAAATTCGAAAAAATATGTGTAACAACCGAAGGAATGTACAAGATGCATCATCAAAATCCGGACAAATCGAACAATTTCTTTAAACAAAATGTTTTTAATGAAAAATTAAATATTACAAAAAATCCTTTTACATGGCACTTGAGGGATAATTGTGCTCTCTCTGTAGAGCACAATTATTCGATATATCTCCCATTAGCTTAAATGATGGCCTCTATTCTCGGTCTGAAGCGTTCGCACGCTCGCTGTAATGTAGCGCTGTTCATGATGAATGCTGCTTCAACAGCGGTCCTTAATGACGTCACATTGGGATGCCAAGATTTGTTTGTGCCCCTTTCAATTACGCTACGTACTAGTCCAAGGGACTATTTAAATCTGGTCTGTTGGGAGGACAGAATGGAAGCCGAGCCGAGTGGCCGGGCTTGTCAGGGCAACCTCAGAGAGTATCTATCGTATCTTTAATGTGTACGATTTGTATCGAAGATCCTCCTCGATAATTCGACGCATTGTACAACAATCGATGCTAATTTTCGCAATTTCGATTGCCCTGGTCATCCGAAATCAGCGCTTGAGCCCTTTCAACGACTACGAGCGTCTTCGCGGTGCGTTCTTTCGACTGTTTCTCTCTGGCATACTGGAACTTTCGTTGGACTGTTCTAAAGCCGTATATTTTGCCACAATGTCATAAACAATTGATCTCGGGTAATTCTCCAAAGAATTATTTTTATTGCTGAGCGCCCAGCGCGAAGATGATCGCGGCTCTTCGATTATATTCCATTTGGTTTCAACATCGCGGTCATTTTGAGAATATGATTGTTTACTAGAATCATCAGGCTTTCTTGGATGCCAACAACAACCTCTGGCGGAGACACAATATAGCAGAAAATTTAAATTGAAATTTGTCCGGATTTTAGTGACGTATTCTGTGTATTACAACGCTATGTCAAAATTTACTTTCGTTAACTCTGGAAGAAGTAGGTTACGAAAACAAATCTATATATCATAAACATAATCGAATGCAAATGTATGTGTGGCGCGATGTATGCGGGTATGTGTTTGTATGACAGTTTCAGCAGATTACAGTCACTATTCTGATGGGAATGAATGGACCAGCATGTGCGTATTAAATATCTTTTTTCCTCTCCCCTCGCTTTCTCTCAATCGTACGTCAATTCATACACGTTCATGGTTCAGATACATGTGCAACGCGATAGAGTTACGGAAGTATTTCCGTATTTTGTCAGTCTTATCTGGTTTTCTGATTGCGACAGTGGTTCTCAATCAATCGATGCTTGTAGTAGGTTTTAAATATTTGAATATGATTCTTAACCCAGGAATAGTCACCTAAAATTTTTACACTTTAACAGCAAGAAAATAAAGTTACAATAGTTTTCTTTACTGATCGTGAATATTCTATACTTATTTTTTATTTCAACATATGTTTTTTTAATATAGAATAGTCTATATACCGCAAATGTAGGTGACTTGAGATAATGTACGTAATTTGAGATAGTACTTTTGTTAAATTCGATTATGGAATCCATGAGTTCTCTAAAGGAAAATTTAAAAAATGAATTACTAAGTTCGAAATTTAAATTTAGAGATTCATGGATGGATACCACGATTAAACTTAACAAAAATACATGCTGTCCCAAGTCCTACATTTACGGTATGTAATAATAAATCTATATACAATAATATATAATAGTGTATAATAGTGATTACAAATAAACTGTAATATATTCAATTAATATACAATATGTAATCAATAATAGAGAATTTTAATTAAAGTGTAAAAATACCTTAATAGTTCAAACGAAAAAGCTAGACGACTATTTCTGAGTTAAATATCTCCATTTGAGTTTATCTATGCTTATCGAACGAATAATTATTTATTGAGGCGCGCATTCAATATTATTAATACATATTATATTAATATGTATTAATATTTACTATATTTGCTTAAAAAGTATACAATATATTTTTCTTCCAATATTAAAAAAATCTATAACAAATGTTTTTCCAAACTATGCTTTACTTTTTACTAACTTGGAAACCTTTTACTAATTTGACAACATCTTGTAAATACACGTGAAAATCTTGTTTTTCTTATCTGTCTACGCCTGGCATTATATAATTCTACGAGGCTATGCTTATCTTTTTCATATTCTCATAACTTTGGATTTGTCAACACAAATGTAATGCTTATATAGCGCCGTTATTACGACGAGTTTCTACGTTGCCAAGAAGAGGATCTCAACACAGGCATACCTTGGATCCAGAATTGTCTTCGTTGCGCGAGCATGATAACAATCATCTTTTCGTGGAGTGTAAGTGTGTTCTCGCGTAAATGTATTTTTATGAATATTATCTTATAAAAAATGTACATATAATTTTGATGCGATTATAAAAAAGTTGTGCAATTTGTCGGTCTGTCCGAGCGTTTTAGTAGATAATGACTTTTTACAAACTACACATCACCAGCCTACTTTCTGGTCTCAAATTATCGTATTCAATTAGTTTCACTCTTTTATTTGTTTTATTTATTAAAAAAAAATTGCTTTTCTCGTTACGATTATGTCGAAAGATGGTGGAACAATTTCCCAGTGTTTACGCGAGAAGATCGACCGCCTGGAATCGAGCCAGCGATATTTTTACGCGTTTCATCGGTCGAGACGGAAACTGATGCGCGAACGAAACTCGCAATATTCAACGATCTATGATCGCAGTTACACGAAACGATCGGAATTTCGGGTTGTTGGCGAAGAGAGTTTTTGATGCAGTTATGCGGGATTGCAGCATTCATGCACGCAGACTATGACCCATATTCGCGGATCATCCGCGAAATGAGAAATCGCAGATGAAATGAATGTGGCTCACTTATTTACTCTGTGAACAATGTGATATTTAAAATTATACTGGATTGAAATATAGATTATTGATTTCCAAACATGAAGTTTTAACGATATGATTCGTGTAAATGTAGAAGACATACGTTGAACAGTAATTTAAAACAATAATATAAATGAAAATAATAGAACAGAATTGATGAAATCGAAGATGAGAAAGAATCAACTATGCGTAATAGAGGAAAATGAAATTACTATTAATTGATAGCCATATCCATTTTTTTTTTGCTTTTTATCGCATATCAAGTTAAACAATTCAATTTTCTTGATTTGCAGAATCAGAATTTTCTTTGTGAAAGTGAAAAGCTGTGATTAAATTGCGAAATTTATACGAAACACAATTGAAAACATGGAGCGTAATCTGCGAAATACATTACTTATCTTATGCCGTTGCAATAATTTTTCTCGCAGTTAGCAGATCCTTATAAGCTTGCTAAGCATACGAGATTTCTTCAAGATCTCACGCAGATTAGGACAACGGAAGTAGACCGAGCGCGTGGAAATTGGCAGAAGCGCGCAATGAATGCGGCTTTCACCGGATTACGCAAAAGAGGCGGTGAAGCTGTAGTTCGAAATGCAACCGAGAACGCGAAACAATGACCAAGAAACTCGAGCAGATTCAATTCACGAAGCGGGAGGAAAAATGTGTCCCGATTTCTCAACTAGAAAAAGACAACCGGAAAAAGACATCAGTGTGCAATTTCAATGAAAGAATATCCTTAATATTTTTTGAATAGTTTCTCTCAATCTTCTTAATATATAAGTTAAATGCATAAGCATTAAATAGTAAATGTATCAAAATTTATTAAGCGACCAATGTATTACAATTAGACGAGTAGGATTGTATTGAAAATATTCGCCGTAAATACATTTTATTGCATAAAGTAAAATTTATTATATAAAATAAATTAATGAGATTGCAATTAATTTTGTACTATTTATAATTTAGTACTATTAAATTAGCGAATTATTAATAGGCTATAATTTATGGATAAAGATTAGTTTGCAGATGCAGGTAAAAGATTAATGATGAATTGATTAAATTACGATCGATGCTAAATAAGTAATATAGCGTAGGCACTAATTATACGAAAACAATGGTTTCAGTTGAATTAGCTAAAATTGTAATACTTTATAGATTATGAAATGTATGTGTGCTGATCAAAAATTTTCATAGGTGATCATAAAAAAATAGGTAGATTTTAATCTATTTAAAAGTTATTTTGAGTTTAATTGAACTGATAAGTAAATATTTTCATCTACTAAACTATTCATTTTTTATATCTATACCTTAATATTTTTATGCACAGAATAATGAGATAAATTAACTGATGTAAAGAAAAATATATTGTTGTTTAAAAAAAAGTACACTGTAAAAAATAAAATATTAATTTTAACTTAAAGACGTATAGTGGATTTTCTGAGACACGCAAAAATGTGAAAATTAATATTTTTTTGTCAATTTTAACATTTTTGCATGTCTCGGAAAGTTCATTATACGTCTTTAAGTTGAAATTAATATTTTATTTTGCAGCATATATAGTTCGCAAATATGCATATTGCATAATTTTTTTAAAAATCACTATATATTTTTTTTACATTATTTGATTCATCTCAAGATTCTGTATAAAAGTATAATATTAAGAAACGATTAAAAAATGAATAGTTTGATAAGTAAAGATATTTTTTAGTCTGATTAGATTAAAAATAGCAACTTTTAAAAGAGTCCATTTTGTTGCCCAATTTGATCAGCATCTCATAATCTCCAAAAGATCAATTTCAGCCAATTTGATTAATACGACTTTTTTTCATATGATTAGTACGGAGTATTTTATTCTAAATAATTTAATACTAATTCGTTTTTACACTTATATTCTTAATGCAAATAATTTTTTTATACGTGGCTCTTTAAATTATAACAAATATAATATCTGTCGGACAAAGGGTTCGTGTAAAATTCCGTTTTATGTCGAAACTAAACTCAATTGTATGTACCGTGATGTATAAAATTAATGACATTATACGCCACTTAGCGAAGCAAAATAGATCATCTCATTACGCACTACGACCTGATTTCGCCCTATGGCGATTAATTTCATTTGTGCCAACGACAAAGGAGCGATTTCGTGGAAGAGTATAAAAGCGGCGGAGTATAAAAGCAGACGGCAATTTTTTTTTTGCGAGAGAGTTGATTAAATATTAACGTGAACGGAATGATGCAATGAGCATAAAAAAGCAATGGATTTCATAAGAAACAGACGATCTTGCGATCTTTTTTACTTGATCTCTTTTATTTCGAGACCTCATCCGTTTTTCTCACCGTATTCTAATCGTTGCGCAACGTGAGAAGTGTTACCGATTTCAGAAGATTTCAGATAACATAGAACGTGCGACGCACTGAAACGTAAATTAACAGTCCGTAACGGTATAGTTATCCAAGTAACATAATGACAAGTGACATGCCTTCTAACATGCGAAATTCGCTTTTGCAGATTCTCAACTTAAACAGACAATTAAAATATATTACTTTTGATATTTTTAACATTCGCATTTTGTTATTATTTAAATTGATTAAATTGTAATTGATATTGAATCAATAATACAATTTTTTATTATGTATAACAATTTTGACAACATTAAAAGAATCAAATTTTGTGGTTCAGTCACTTTAATACATTTACATATCATTTGATTTTGATATTTAGATTTATAGTTAAATTTGTTATTAATAACAACTATCATATTACATGTAAATGCAGATAATACAGGTAACTGATTTATGTACAGATTAAAATTTAATTTAAGATAAATTTACCATAAAATGTCTTTTTCCACAATTTTGCAAGCATAAACAACAAGAATCTTATTGGACTGTATGAACATAAATTCACGAGCAACGAAAAACATATGTTGCTTAAATGCATTTATAACACTTTATAGGATTTTAGGACTTTAATAAACATTTCTTTTTTTGTCTTTAGAAAGTAATAAGCTAATGTTGACTTTTTACGAGCAGATATTTTACAATCATAAAATAACTAGTCAGTTGATGAATTACTCACCAGAGCAATAATGAAAAGTAATCTCACGCGAGCTGAATTATCAGCTTACGCGTGCAATGAGCAAAAGTCAAAGGTGACTTAATTACCGGCGACCTTATTTATCGCCGCAACGTTAAATTTTGTAGAGGAACTAGACGATGCGTTCTTTTAGTGGAGTTATGAAAACTAACTTATTCGAAATGTAATTTTGTTATTTAAATAACAAAATTTTAATAAATAGTAAATTATATTATTATACACCGAAATTGATAAATTTCATTGATAAATTTGAAAGAGTGCGACATGAAGTAAATATAATTACAGAAAGAATAGAAAGAGAGAGAGAGAGAGAGAGAGAGAGAGAGAGAGAGAGAGAGAAATGATAGGAACAACAATAAGAGAAACAAATAATGCAGTAATAGTTTGGCTAGCTTTATTCTCGCGCATTATTGTGTTAAAATTCGCAATATACCTCGACCTGTATCTCTACGTTGCTAAATTAATTTATATTGTAGGTATTGTTGTCACGAATAATTATGAAAAATCATATTTACCATAGAAAATATAGCCATAAGCGTATTTACAATATATTGAATTTCACGTATTCGCAAAAAGAATCTCGAAAATATAATGTAAAAAAATAATCAGATAGCTTAGATTTTTCCGAAATATTATTTTTTTGAACGATAAAAATTAAATGTAATATACATGATATGAAACATTATATTCTTTTATATTAAAACATCCTTTCAATCGCGCGTATTTAAAAAAAAATGCACAATAGCTTACAAACAACACTGCCTCTTTTTTCAATATGAAAAAGTTCTGATTCTTATGTGCAAATAAATTTGTTAGTAGTTTGACAAATATGTCTATTGCCACACATGTCTAAAATTTTAAACAATCTTTGTCTGATATTATTCAACCTTCCGCTATATATATATTGGATCGGGGAAAAAGTTTCTTCGTTTTAATTTTTTAATTCAAAATTGTATACAATCTTCATCAAAAAGGAACGAAATTTAAATTAAAAAAAAAAGAGTTTTAAAGCTTGAAACTTTTTGAAAGATTATACTATATTTTTTGAGTTTCTATGAGTTTAATGGGAATTTTTACATTTAAAAAATTACGAGCTGAAAAAGATGAAAAATTTTCTATTCACTTGAGGGATCTTTGACGCATCCAAAAAAAATTTACGAAAATTTTCGACTATCTATCGTGAAAGCTTTCCCACAAAATCATTTTTTAAGAATGTTCCTATGATTTTTTCTCCTAAATTATTCGCCAGTTAAGTAAAGGAGCATTCTGACTTTGCTTATAACTCCGATAAAAATTATCATATCACAATTTAAAAAACAGATTCTTAAAGCTGAAATTTTATTTTAGCGAAAGATATAATTGTAACGAAAAT
>NW_017259183.1:3921397-3978467 GCF_001594045.1 Atta colombica | reverse complement strand
ATATATATATATATATATAGTTGCGATTTTTTACCTCTACCACAAAGCAATCTTTGTTAGCGAGATGCACTGCGTGAAGTGTTGCAAACGAACGCGGAATTGACCCGACAGATCAACATGGTGGTGGTTTTAATTGGTTCATGTAATTCCGCAACATATACATTCCATGTTCGCACGAATACGGCGTTACGCACGTACGCTCACGATCATGCTTCGCGATCCGAACAAATAGATATGTATAACGTGCGTATGTTTCTGCCTTGCGAAAGGACGTGCGAGAAAATCACCGATAGTGATTTCCGACAGACCGAAGGGTCCTCGAAATTGGTTTAATTGGCCGGATTGGGCTCAGTCAGTCCGCAGATCATACGTGCTTGACCCGGACCAAATTCAATGAAAACACCTTCATTAATCTTTATGTGGAGTGCGGTATATAAGAACGAGGGAAGTTCCAATCCTGCTTATCTTCTACGATTGGAGATAATCCGTTGTGACATTCTGAAGAATGAGTAAATACGAGTGTTCTGCTAGGCTGGTAAACAAGAGGGTCAACTTTGTTTTCCTTGATTCAGCGATTTAACAAATAGATCATTCGCAATAAGGAGACATCGAAATATCGTTCTAGATTGATAAATATTATTTCTCAAAATTTTATTCTCATGTAAAAATAACGAATTTATTTCAGTGTCAGTATCTCATATGGATCTGCGTAATAATTTGTATTTTCGGGAAAAAACTCTTGTATTTAAAAATACAATAGAAAAATATAATTACGAAATACTATTGCGTAATTGTTTCAATTCTATTTTGTCTAGATTGTGCTATAAACAATCATTAATCGTAACATTAACCTTTTTGATAATGTATTCTATTTCCTTTTTGTTACAGGTAAGTTAAAGTCCCAGTCTTTGCCAAGAGGTTTTCCACCGCAAATAGTAATCCAGCAGATTGAAGGTAAAACTTAGTTAATCAGTCTGCAAAGTTAATTAGTCGCTAATATCAATTTTACAATCAAGCGTGCTATCAGGTTGTTTCCTGGGAATATTAATTACAAACACGATTGTTCCCCGAGAAATAATGCTGTTGAATTCGTCGACAATCGTGGAAAGATCAGAAGCATTCAATATGCCGGAGCGATTCAATGTATATTTATGATTGTTCGCTGCTTCGAAAGGTAGAATCTTGCGGTGCATCGATTAAGAGCGAAAGAATCGAGCATATAATCCAGTGATTCTGTTGAAAAATTAGCATAGGTGAATATTGAAATCGATTTATTAGTCTTCTCACTTATTAATGAAAATGTAGCAACAAGAATTTATTATAATTAATTTAATTTTAATGCTTAATTTTTCATGCATGATTAATCAATTTAATCGTTAATTTAATTCGCGTTACATTAATTTAACAGCAATTTCAAGCATTAAATTGATTAAATTAATTAAAAATCTAATGACTTCCAAAAGTAACACGGAAAGAATGATTTTACTGAAGTATTTAAAAATTTAGTACATATGATCTGAAAATAATTTTGTTTGTCTATCAAACTAATTATGTACATTGGGGTGACTAGAATGTTTTGTAGCATTATTTTGTTCTTACATTAATTATTTTGATAATTCAATAAAATTATTTTCAGAACAACATATGTATCTACATATAAATGTTTAGATACTTCACTAAAACAATGAATTCGACCCATTTTGCATTATTCATGAACGTAACATATCACTTTACATAACAAAATAACCATTGAAAATTGTACATTGTATTACCAATTGCAGTTCGTGAAAAATTATTATTAATTTTTTTATTTACTGCCTTGCGTCCCGAGGTCGACTCGGTTCACGGCGTCATCGTTAGAAAGGCCAGTGCATTTTTTATTCTCTTGATGTAATTTACCAGTCACTTTTGTTTTTATCGACTCGATATAACCGAATGACCCTTATTTCTCGGTCCGTCGATTGGCAAACGTCTTACATAGAGAGATATATCTCTTGTGCACTGGGACACTCCGTAACCGTTAATTATTCAAATTGCCGTATATGCGATATCACCACTCATGTAAGTGTACGCAGCTTGCTTATAGCTTAACTCGACGAACACCGTCCGTATGCGTTTCCGGTCACTCCATGTGTTACGTACGCGCTGACACGCATGAGTCTCGGACATGCAACGAATACACAACAACATGAATTTCTTTCTTCGTTGTTTCTTTCTCGTTATCTTCCTTTCAAGTAGCCTCAGTAGCGGAGGTTCATCTTGTCCTTCGGCGTTCATATGCACGTCATATGTCTTTCCGTTCCAGGTTAATTTTCTTCCTGTACACGAGGTTATTCCTTCATTTTTTATAATTATAATCCTCTGCTGATTCTCTCATGATCGATTTTAGAAATTTTTTGTCTCAATCTAAACACTTTAGTAGATATTTTAAGATTTAACGTTTTATAGAATATTAGAAAATTGTTTTTAGAGGGAGAGAGAGAGAGAGAGAGAGAGAGAGAGAGAGAGAGAAGAAATCATAAGTTTTATTTATTAGCGATAGTCAAATGAAACGTGGACGAAAAATTTAGACATCGAAAATAAGTAATATATTAATATTCCATTGTGAAACCAAACAACAGATATCTTTCTTGTTCATAAAATTCCTTAGGACTCGCAAATACTCTTCTGCACTGTTGCACAGATTCTTCTTCAGGTCTGCAAAGATATAGAAATCGCATGGTGACAAGTCTGGACTGCTTCAGCATTTCCTCCCGGAACTGTGTCGCCATCTGATTTCTACATCTTTAGAGACGGAGACTGTACTCCGATTCTGTAACTTTTAACAACAGTATCGATATATTGTCATTATATTCCTGCGCAGATTATACATAAAAAAAACTGTTATACAGCGTCACTGATAATGATATAACTAACTTAAGATTTACAGAATTGGAGTACTAAAGAAGAATCTGAAAGGCAGGAAATTTCAGACGCAGCAATGTAGAAGACTAGGTTCGATCCTGACCTAAGAAGTTTTATTAACAGAGCATTTATAATGAAAGAAGTGCCTACCATAATGATTATTATTAACATGTTAGTTAATTTTAATATTAAATTTTTTATTCGCTACGTTTATTTAATTTAACTACGCCTAGTACAATTTATAAAAAATATTATTTACAATTAATAAAAGTTTCTGTAACTATAGATTGCAAATGCAACTGGTTTTAATACAGCAGAAGATTATATATTGATCTTTCTTGATAATTTATTATTGTAATGATGAACGTGAAAATCATATCAATGAAAATTATATCAAAATTAAATGTCAATGGGACACGAATTGTTTCCGATGACATTCGGGAGATGAGAACATGCAATGTTGTAATTTCAATCACATGTTCCGGAACCGGAAGGACAATCTTGGAGACAAGTAAATCTAGCAGAGATGTCCCTTTGGCTTCTTTGAAAACTGTGTCGTTTTCTCGCTGTTGTTTTCATTGAACAGCGTTATTTTTTCGTCTTTTCATATGCAAAGAAAAACTTAACTTCCTGCTTTTTTTCCTTTCTTCATTATTCTTCTATTAGTTGCATTGAATTTTTTGTTAGATACTTTTTAAGATTGTATTATTACATCGTTTAATTTTCGTCGTCAATGAATTAGTTTAAAAACTGCAAGTTGCATTTATTTAAAAATGTGTACTGTATTATTACTAAAATTGCTTTAACGATTTTTCTGTAGCATAATCTTATTTATTTCATATTGGAAACAAGTCGCGTGGCCAACTTCTTCGGCGTTATGCTTCATGTATAACTTTTGCAAGAGGATCAGTTCTTGGCGAGCAGCCAGAGGAAATGCGGGCATGATTTCATTGATACAAGTTTCAATACCAACTTTAACTTCGTCGTTGTTTCTCGATGTTACGCGTGCCGTTTTCCGTTATCATAACATATTGATGTACATTTCAGAGAAATCGTTGGTTATTAAAATTACGTGATCATTCAGTTATACCAAAGTAATAAATTTTAAAATTAGCAAATTCGAAACTTCTACGTATGAAATAGTTTAAATTACTGTTCAAGTTCTAGTTAATAGGAGAGATTAATTTTGAAATCGGCTATCAAATTTGCGACATCCTGACACAGATCATGAAGAACAGTTATTAATTTAAAAGAGAAAATATACGTCTCTTCGAAATAAGACTTTAATCCGGATGATTGCCCCATTTATCTTCTCAGCTGGAACTTATTAAAATCGAGTATTCGGAATGTACTTTTAGTGTAGCGCGAAGAAAACAGAATCCAAGGTAAACGGATCAAACAACGGGAATAAACAGTGTAAGATAGTATGCGCCATGCGAAACTAGAAAATCACCGACTATGCATGAATGCTTCACCTTCGATGTTATTATCACAAACCGAAGACCTAGCGAACATTGTTAACACGTATTTATGATGCGACATGGCTAAGAGCCAGGCTAATGCGACAGCATAATGCATCGTTTTGCGTACAGCATGTTCGTACAAGTCGTCTTGAAGTTGTGTTTATATAACGTGCATGTGTATAACTAGGTCGCCGCGTGAATGGGGATTTTGAAAATGGTTATGCTTCGCGGCTTACCGTGCATATTTCATCGGGTAGCCATTAGAGGTGGTCCATGTGCTTACTGCGGAAATTCCATCCGCTTCAAGGCTCGCATATCCTCCCAGGAATTTATCTTCCTGGCGATACGGCGCACGTTTTCTCGCCCCGAAAAGCTTTCGCGCCCAATAACTATTATTAATCACACATACAATAGTATGCCCCGGAAATATTGATCAATACCTTGCTCCATTTTTTACCTGCATTAACAATAACCGTGTACACGATGTATCGGTATATCGTGTGTGTTCCGTTAGAATGTTGTGAGATCCGTGTCGGAGATAAAGAATCGTATAATATGTAAAATAATATATTTGCTGGCAGTAAAGTTTAAAAGAATTACAAAAATGTATAATGTAAAAATTGAAAGGGCTGATAAGAATCAACGCGGTACGTAGTGAACTAGTTTACATTCGATAAAATATATTTGAAATTACATTAATAAAAGTGGATGTCTTTGTAGAAGTAAATCATGAATTGACAAAAATTGTCATTTATGTTTTACATTTATTTATATTTACATGTCATAGATAAACATGTATAAATAAAAGTATTTATTTCATAAATAAATGGAATATTTTGTGTGTGTATATATATATATATATGTTTGTCTGGTGTCTACTTTTATTGGATTTTTTTTTAATTTCAATTTATGATTATTTAATAAATCGTTCGTACGGCTCAATGTCATCTTCAACGAAGGCAAAAATAATAGTCCCACACTACTAAGAAAACTGAGATGGAGACACACACACACCACATACACACACACACACACACACATATTTCCAAAATTAAAAGTTGTATTGTTTTATTCGGGACAAAATTAGGGATGTATGTGTATAAGTATTGTTATGTGAAAAAAACAAAATTTTTTGTAAAAATATCGGCTATAAATCGCTTTTGAAATTCAAAGGTGATTTCTAATCGACATTTTAGCAAAAAATCTTTTTTCCCGTAACAATTACACTTTTATTATATCGATACGCAAATCGCACATCTTTAGACAGAATGAGGATAAAGGCATATGTAGATGTACTATATTTCCAAATACTGAAATTAAACATTAAAAGAATGTGGTATAAAATTATTTGTTTATGATAAAGAAAGTAAAGAAAAGAAAAAATGACACTCAATTATAGAAGAGTGATACTCGCATAATTAAATAAAAAATTCACAGACAAAAGTACAAAATAAAAAAATTAAAGAATTAAAAATGTATAATAAAACATTGTAAATAATGTTTCATTTGAATAATATGTTTTTATTCACATTTTTTTGTTTAATTTGTTTTATACGTGGTTGTTTCTTCATAAAAAGTTAGATCATTAAAAAATTTAATGCTATTTGAACAATGTTTTTCTCGTTATTAAAACATCAAATGGAGGAAGACAACTTTGAATACTGGTGGTAATGGTTTGGCTACAAAAGTCATGTTGGGAAAGGGATTTACTCGGAAAAGAAGTTTATCCAAGTCAAAGTAACAAAGTATCTCATTATGACAACGACGCGACGGATCGTAAAAATTTCTAGAAAGTATAGTTTAGCGAAAAATAACGTGTCTAGATAATTACAGTTCCCTTTTTTCTAAAGTATATATTCTTATTTTCTGCCAAACACAATATCGAATATTTACAATATCTTGTATACATATACACATGACAATATAAAAATATATAGTATAGATTAAAATGTTTCTTTTATGATTTACATTATACTTAAGCATTTATAAAATAAATGAAATTTATAACATATAAATATTGTAATATATAATAATATATTATGATATTGTTTAAATATTGTAGACGGAGAAAAAGTTATGATAGCTACAATCAAATAATTGTGATAATTTTCATCTATCAATACAAAAGAATTACAAGAAGTAGTGTTATGGAAGTGACTTATATGATTGCTCTATCCTTAACAATGATATTTGTTATATAGATGTTACAATCGTAATGATTATTAATTATGTTTAGCTACGGTTCTGGTAGCATACTGCGGACATTTTACCGACCAGCTATTGGTTACGTAACTTTTTTCCTAAGGCGGAAACATGAAAAGTACAAAGTTTTTGTATGTATATGTTATATGTATATATATATATATACATAAAAAAATTTAACTTTTCACGTTTCCACTCTAAAGAAAAAGTTACATGAGCAATCCCAAACGTAAACTGTAATCTAAAAATGTTTTTCAACGTTACTTTACCTTTGAAAGTCGGAATTGAGGTCCTTTGAAAATAAAGCTCGTAAGTTTTATTCATGATAGGAATCTTATATCCTCAGTCTTATATCTTAGGATATACACAAAACACTTTATTTATGATGAAAAGATTTTCACAGGTCTTCACGAGTTTTGGCACGGCTAACGTTAGTTATAACAAGTTGGTAATAGTGCAACCGTTAGTTAATATTGTGGCCATGTACCTATTATATATTTCTCAAACACACTATTTATTTTGCGGACCACATTGAGAGATAGCAGTAATTGTTCGATTGAGGCAACTATATGCTCGGATATTCTAATCGAACATTACTTATCGATAAAATTACGGTTATGATAATCGTATAATAAATGGGCATATCTTAACAGTTACAATCAATATAATTTGAATTCACATAAATTTCTCTTCCAAACCTAGAGAATATTGCAGTAACAATCAAAGCAATTTTTTCCGTGTATGTATATATAATAGTGAATTTTGTTACTATTTTATGATGATCGAAATCTTATTTGCATGAGTTTAACGTCAAATGTTGTAATTTTTTCTGACGATAAAAGTAAGCATTTTTTTCTGACGATAAAAGTATCAAATTCCGCATATAAAAAGAATAACAGACTCTTCTTTTTCGCAATTCTTTTTCGGATATTTCCCGTATCAAACATGTCAGCGGACGTTCTGCGAAACTTTATTAAAAAAGTTCATTGCGTATTTTCCGTATTATAGGAAAATATAAGTGATAATGTTACGATGCAAATATATTTTCGTGTGTGGAGTTTTATTATAGCTAATACTTGTTGTATTACTACGATAAAGAGATCGGAAAAGCAATCTTTGGAAATTGGCAAAGTTGGTGCGAAATTCTTTCTCGACCTCATTTATCAAGACAAATCGCAACGGTTCGAAGAAAACAAACTTTACTCCATTTATGGATCAACTAATGAACTTCTGTCTTCAAATTACTCAAAAGTTTGTGAACGAATAAATAACCATAATATATACGATTCTTTCTCTCGAATTCTTTATATCGTACATTATGCTTGTACCGGTCAGAAAATTAATTTTCTTATAGCACTATATTTCTTTTATTTAATTCTTTTATCTATAGATAAGAATCTTTTGTCTAATCTAATATTTCTATTTTTCATACTTGTACGATAGGTACATTAATTTTTATTAATATACTTATTGAAGAAAATTATTTTAACAGAGAGTTGAACGTATTCAATTGTAACAGGACAATATCGAAATGGAGATTTCGGGAATATCTGTTTGTAACTTTAATTTGTAGCTATAATCTTTGAATATTGCGAAAGTTGAAGATAAAAATAATATCGAACGCAAAGAAAATGAATGCTGCATGACTTTAAAAATGTCAACTGGATTAAATTCACGATCTTACGTTTGTTATGTAAAAGGCATCATTCACGTAATAGGAGACAATAGCGAGGATTCTTGGTTGAATTGATTTTCAAGCCTTTCACATATGTTCACGGAACAACGGGAGTCCTTGCGACACTCTCGACGGCACAGCATCCATAGCGCTAAAAATAATTCGTTCTGTAACCGTGGCACTGGTTCGCTCACGTGTTCGCTGGCGCGTTCGCTTTTACATCGTACGCGAAGAGATGCGCGGAAAAAAGTAGCAAAAGAAGCACGAGAAAAAAATCAGCTAAGTAACATAAGAGACATAAAGTCAGTTGGTAAGTAAAGTGCACGCGTTACGCCGATCCATGCGGGTTCGATGATAAACAACATTGATTCGCTTCAATTGTGAACTTAATATTTACATTTCCGAAACTCACGTTGTTTTAAAAACCACATATAAAATTTCTAGTTTTAAATTATTTTAATCAATAATTTAGAAATTGTGAGCGAAAATTATTTTTAAAAAAGAGCAGAATAGTAATATAAAAAAATAATAAAATGAAATTACTACAAGAATTATATAATTAATTATGATAATTATACAGCATTCCAAGCATGCATGCATTAATGATAAAACGTTTGGAATATTTATAACATTTTTTTTAACTCTCCTACTGTTATAATCTGTCTAGTTGAGACATTCAATAACACAGGTAACATATTTTACAACAATAAAGAAATTTTTTCACATTTCTATAAAGAGTTTTTATGTCTCTTGTTTTCAATCTAACAATAAATTAAGTAATAATTATTTTCACCGCTAGTTGTTAAATAAACTAATCTAGCTTTGATATACAATTCAATAATTTTATTAATTTTATATTATTCTGTATTTCACAATAATAGATAAATATTATTGTTGAAATACAGAATAAAATAGAATTAATAAAACTATTTTGAAAATAAAATAAAATAAAATAAAATACTAAATTTTAAAGGAAATTAATTTTATTTTTTTATTGTACAGTACAAAGAAAATTGTTTAACATATTTATGGAAACTAAACACGCAGAAATATTGCTGTTTAAGCT
This sequence comes from Atta colombica, assembly GCF_001594045.1. Lineage (NCBI taxonomy): Eukaryota > Metazoa > Arthropoda > Insecta > Hymenoptera > Formicidae > Atta > Atta colombica. The sequence continues at coordinate 3,969,157 of NW_017259183.1, read as the reverse complement.
ATCGGCGTGCAGGTGTGCTCGCGGTTAAACAGAAAGCGACGCTCGAGTAATCGTAATTATATTTCGCAGCTGCTGTACGCATACATGTACATGGAAAATTGGCTGCATCATGAGTGGAGAAATTGTGTCGCGATCGTTATCGGTTGATTTTAGAGATTGGCTAAAGTGACGCTCAAAGGTCAACTTAACGTGGTCAAAACTGATCGGCACGAAAAAGTGAGGAGAAATTGTCTCAGCTCAAATAAATCAGATTTTCTCCTACGATGTAAATTGCTGTCCCCGATGCATTTTAATTGATGTGTCACCGTTTGTACAATGGAGTGCTCGCTTATGAATGCCGATAGGGAATCAATGAAAGTGACGATATACATACATTGAGTTCGTATATACATACATTGAGAATATGTTATTTTTATTTTGAAAATTTATTATCACGCGTTCGAAAATGCATAAACATCCTTTAATTATTTTTATACATTTATTATTCTCAAAATATTAAAATATTAAAATAATCGATGATATGTGCATAAGTGAAAAGGCCATATTCGGTCAAGGACGTTCCTCGTGTCTAATCATATTTCTTTTATGAACTTATACAATTTTCAACTCAGTTTGTTGACACGAAATAACTTGCCATGATTTCGTTTCAATTCTTTTATTTTCACTGTGTTATCAATAATTAATCAATAAGTGGCAATTTTACAAAGGAGTGTATCATACTTTCGTTCTTCGTCTAATGACATTGGTCCGGCTTTCGTTGCCGTTAGCGCCTCTCGAAATTCGTTTCGGTACAAACCGGTTCGGTGCTTCATCGTGTCGGCTTGCACTTTCGCACGATGCCACCTTCCCGCGTCAGTGAAATTATACCGATCTGACCTATACACGCTGTTTATAGCTGATGTAGGTTTCTCGCTGCGCGAGGTCACACACCAAGATGCACACCAGGGAAGATGAATTCTAAAGAAATATATATAAATTTTATTCAAAGATAATTTTATTAAAGGTGTCGTTTATATAACCAATTTATATAAATTTATTAATTGACAATTACAACATTAATTGCAATTATATAATTTATACGTATTGTAAATATTATCAAAAATTGTATTATTTTGTTATATTGCTAATTATTGTACATTAGATATATTATATATTGGAGGTTAATTATAAGTATCTGTTTTGTAATTTTCTTCTCATATCATCTAGATTATATAATATAAAAGTTAAATAATATTCATTAATTTTACAATAATACTTTTCATATTTTATTATCTGATCCTGGTGAAAAAATTGCACTACGGTGCATTTGTCACTTGTAATACTTATCTATATATTTCCATATACATATGAGGTTTCAGAACCCCACTGAGGAGTTGACACATGTGTCAACGAAACTTTCGTTATTTCTCTGTCGTTTCTTCAAAGTTGATCCTGCAATCTGTATCTCGTGTTTATCCTTTTCCTTCTTCAGTATTTCTACAGACGACTTGTATTTGATTTATGTGCTTGTTGGAATTAGAAGTCGTCTCCAGTTTAGATCATACATTTCTAATCCTTCCGTTCGTGGAATCGTAATATTTACGCGTGATACCTATTTTTGTTTATATCTTAATATGATATTTAATTAATAATATTATATATAAATAATCTTTTAATTGTGCGCACTTCTTAATCGTGCAATCGTTACATACGGATTGTGTTAAATTCTTATCTGACAATAAAAATAATTTTTGTAATTTATTAATATTTATTATTAATATTAATTATTAATTATTATTATTAATATTATTATTATTTTATTATTAATATTAAACGTATATTTCTTTATATGTATATTTCTGTGAAAACAAGAATTTTAAAAATTCTTGTTTTTCAAACGTGATTTGAACACTCAGATATAAGACTTATATGACGCATAAATAATTACGGGACTTGTTACCTCTTTTAGATAAATTTTAAAAATGTATTTCTATATGTCACAATGTGTTAATAATAAGTTAAAAGAAAAAAAGGGCTATGCCAGAAATTTTAGTTATAAAATTGATAGATAAATAAAAAAATATCTTAAATAAATTAATTATGAAGTTTAATAATTATATAATTATTCAATGCGAAGTATATTTTCAATTTTCGATCGATTTTATGTTATATTTTTTATCGTTTAGACATACTTTGTAAACATTGATAATGATCCGATCGTGATCGAAACGTTTCTTGTTGTTAGCCGTAAATGTTTTATAAAATAATTTATTGAGGCATTTTTTTTTATTTATCAATTTTACAGGTAAAATTTCTGGTTCGTAGTCCTTTTCCTTTTAATTTGTTTTTTCAATTATTGAGCCAATTATACTATTATATAGTGTTAATAATAGTTTTAAAAAAACGTTAAATTTACGAAATATTTACTGTCTATTCCAGAAAAGAAGATTTCCATCAACGAATTTCAATGAATTACTTTCATTTCTTATAAAGAGAACTCTTAAAGCTCTGAAAAAGATTGAAACACAAAGCGTTTTATTCTGACGGCAGCGTTGGCAATCAGCTGATCTGTTCTAGCGAGGAAATGTATTCGTTCTAAACGCGCGATCCGCGATGGCAGCGCCGTGAACGTTACTGCGAGTGGAATCGCTCGCGCGCGCGCGCGCACCACTGTACACTACCGCACTGAACCTGCCGAGAGCGGCGGCGGCGGTGGCGGCAGTTCGGTTCCGATGTTCCCGCGTGACGGTACGTTGGCGATCGAGTGTGCGTCCGAACGTGTTTTCGTTGTCGTTTGACCCATCGCATCGCCCACGCTGAGTTCTACCGAAATACTTCGGCTTCGACGCGTTATTATATTAACAATGATCGGTGTCACGCGAATGTCGCGCGAGTGACTGAACGTTTATCACGTACATCGACGACGTCAGATATCCCGGCATTGATGTCCGTTGATCCTTCTTTAAACAGCGCTCCGACTTTCATTGGTGACCGTGTTACAAATATCCATGTGGTATATCCGAGGGATTTTGTGTGTGCGTATTAGATTCAAATGTTAGCGCTTTTGTCGTTCGACAAAACGCACGATTTAACGTTGATATTTCGTATCGCGAGATGTGCCGTCAATTGGAGTGAACAGGTGCATCTTAGCTTACATCGTATATCCTGCGTATTTGTAGGTATCGCGTTTTAGTCGAATGAAGTTGAGTACAATCCGAGGTCGAAGCGATAATGTGTATAAATTAAGGATTAGATAAAAAAGCAATATATTAATTAAAACTTGCCATCTTATGAATTATATTGAAAACATACACACTCATTTTATTTTTATTTTATTTATTACTAATTAATTATTTCTCTTTTTCTCTCTCTCTCTCTCTCTCTCTCTCTTTCTTTTTCATATTGTTTACATTATTAGTTTTTTAATTGGTAACTTATTTTACTGTTTATTATTATACATTGATTATTGTACAGTTATATCTTATTTTTTTATTCTTTATACATCGTTGCAATATTTCATGATCGCTCGGTTTTTCGTCTATTCTGGTGCAGTTTGAAGTCCTTTTGATACACTTTTTATAATATTTATAGTATTTATATTTCTGTGATAAACAGTATAATATGTATTATGGACTATTTTACATTTCACTTTTATCAATAAATGCGTGCATTTATTTATTATTATTCAATATTGTACAAGAATGAGGTATGAATATGGATCTATATTTTTATAATATACTATTTTTTTATATTATAACAAACATTTTATTTATTTTGTATCAACGAAAGTATAAAGAAATGTCTTAATATTATTTCAAAGTAAATTAGTATAATTGTATCATCAAAGAAATATTTCTAAAACAATTCTTGTCATAAATAAGAAGATCCTATTTATACATTTAAGTAATAAGATACCAAGTTATTGTTATCACAGATAATGAAGACAATATTGCAGTTCGTTGTACGAAAAAGTATCGCAAAGGATTATATTATATGATATTATTTACTTGTATATATATAAAATAATAAGATATATAAAATAATAAGACAAGAAGCTATAGAGTTTTATTATATATTTATTTATATATATATACGTATTTAAATTTTTAATACTATCTATTATTCCGCGAATGGTAAAAATTTTGAACTAAATTTAAACTTTAGCAAAGTTCATGACTACACTAAAAAAAAAAAATCTCACAAATATTTGAATAGTTTCAAGTAAATATTTACTAAATGTAGACATACATTTATGTTAAGAATCCTTAATTTAATTTAAAAATCATTTTTTTAATTGAGTAATATTTATTTACTGTAAATAAATGTTTAGTACTACTTTGAAGAAATACGTATTAAAATTTACTAAATTTTTTTCTCAGTATATTAACTGTAATTTTATTTTTATTTTTGGGAACATATAGTTTAGTTTCTTTTTCTCTCATACAATATGTCCATTCCTTTTTTATCTCACAATATTATTCGTTGTGTCTCGGTCTCTTTTTCGCGAATGTCGCTGCATGTTCGGAGTCGCATATGCTTTCTTCCTACGCGGTAAAGAAAGGGTGTTCACAGATAGTCGCGCATGGAGATTAGACCGATTAGGTGCGGTTGTGAAGGTTCGCCGGCTGTCGACCGGCTTGCGCACGCATTCGGCAGAGAATCCGCTCGTTCGGGCTTGTTTACGCACACCCGCCGCAGCTGTTAGTGAAAGAGTAACGATGCACTCGACTCGCCGCCGGGTTGTATGGTCGAGGAGAAGCGACGTTGGTGCTTTATTGCGAATTTTTCCAAGCAACCTCTCAGCGAATGTTTCTCTACGGGGTGACCGAAATAAATCGCCACTCGTGCGAGCCTTACGAAAAATTTAGAGTACGTGTCTACGAATCCGGATGTCGATCGGACATTTCCCTCGTCTTTTATTCGTCCGCGAACATTTTCGAAAATTGCGTTCACGTGTGCTCAATTATGTTTCTTCTCACTATCTTTAACAAACATAATGTCTATGATACGTTTTTTATTTAGAAAGCTTTCCATTTATTTTCTTAATTACGTGATTATCACGTGACAGTAATTTCGAGGGAGGTAATATCGCGGAATTGATGCTCCGGATACCATTAATAATTAGATTTAGCTCGCGAGATTTTGCGACACAGAACAATCTCGTGAACAAGTGACTTTTTTCCCACTTTGAATCCGAGCCTTCTGTTAGTTGTTGGGATGACTATCTGTTGTGTCCCGGTCTCGTCTTCTTCTGGTATATGAAAACCTGTTACTCCATATCACGCGACGTTCCTTTCCGCATTTGGTCATTCGATGAGTGTCAATCCCTTGTGTCATTACGTGATGCTTATAATGTCGCAAAAAGAATTATAGAATCCTCTTAATTAGATCGTCTGTGTTAGGGTCGTCCACTTAGCTGATAATTCTTTGATTTGTTAAATTCCGTTAAGATATCGAAAATTCTCATTTAGAATTTACAAAGATATTTTATCAATAAGATAGAAAAAATTCTTTAAGCAACTTTAAATTTATCGCATCATTAAAGAATGATTTTGAAGTAACCTATATTCAGATTAATTTCTGTAACTTAACAAAGTTACATATATCGATTGTTACAAATATTTATTAGCAATCATCGGCATTAATCGATGGTTAATGTATTTAAATTACCTTGATTACATATTGCGTACATAGTCATATATTATGTATGCAAATAATCATTGGCGAATATTGGAATGGAACTCAGCAAACATATAGACAGTATTTGTAATTATAAGATCTATCCTCGTACGATTTCCATATTTGATCCTATATTACGTTTAACAATTAGCTATTATTGCCTCGGATGCTTTTATACACCTATGATAAGTCAGAGAGGATAAGCGAAATGAGACAAGAGAACGAAATCCAAGAGAACGAAAATAACTTTTGCGCTATTTGCGCGGCATCACTGTTATATTACGGGCTATGTGATATGAATTACAGATATTAAAGTATCCGTTTTATAGCCATTGCACATACGCATCACTGTGAAGGACATAACAATGACTGACCACACCTAAGCGACCCTGACAATGCGCTCGACAATGCTCCGTCTAGACAATTCTGTCTACGCAAAGTGCACTCCCACTCCTTTCTCCATTATCTAACATCAGGCTTTCTTTACTTCCGCGGAAAGTTTCCCGAAGAAATTTCTCTTCTTGTCATCTTATAAAATATAATTTACATAAAAGATAATATATTACAGGGAATTTAATTAAAAATAAAATATTTGAGTTTAATATTTCATCCCTGCGGTATGTTCAAATTTACTACGATTATATCGTTTGGATCAATACGATCCGATTAAAAAAGCTTCAAAACAATAAAAAATAAAAAATGTCCACAAAAAAGATCTTACATTAACAGATGAAGTCATCAAATATCAGAAAAAGAGGTTTTTAAATTAAATATTAAGAAATATACTATTTTGGATCAAATAGAGGCTAATATGCCAAATAGCAGAGTCAGCTCCGATGACCTTGATGACATACGTCACGATCTTGAATAATCTCCATCAGGTTTTAATCGTCGTTCATTTATTAAAAAGTTATTAACAAAAAAAGTTTGAAAAAAATGAAAAAAATGTCTCTTTTCTATTATATAAAATAGAAATTTTCTGCTTTAAAGTATTATACAATTTTCCACGCGACTCTCACCCCATCTCCCCCCTGCCAGCGTCGCTTTGCGTGGAAAATCGTGTATCCCTTGGTGAAGGAAGAAGGAGGTCGTGTAAGCGTCGCTTCGCGTGGAAGATTGTAAATATACTTTAAAGCAGAAAATTTCTGTTTTATATAGTAGAAAAGAGATCATTTTTCAAACCTCTTTTGCTAACTTTTTAATAAATGAGCGACTAAAACCTGGTGGAGATCATGACTTTGATATCATAGATCAAGATCATCAGAGCTGATTCTGATTTTCGGCTATTTATCCAAATAGACTTTAGCAAAAAAGACTAACAAGATTATTTTATAATTGCGTGTTTTGTGAAATTGTAATAAATTAAACAAAAAAATTCGAATTCCACCAGAATTTAATTGTATTTTCCATCAGAATTACTATTCAATCCAACTAGATCATTTTTTTGGTATATATATATATATATAGAGTGATTTTAACATATTTCATCACGCATCAGTAGATAGAGTAGATAGAGTGAATTGAACTGAGTCGAAAAATCCTGTACCATTTTGCAATTTTCGCAATAGTTAACAAGATATTAATATTACTAAAAATTGCCAAATATTGGTCTTGAATAATTTTTTACTCAAATACTATCAACTTTATAAAAAGCTGCAAAGAGACAAAAATCATTTATTTTCTTCTCATAAATTTCTGAGAATTTTTTCAGAATTTTTTCAAAATTTTCTAATACCATATTTTCTCATGTTGGTAAAAATAAGAAAATGCAGTACTAAAAAGTTGATAAAAAATTCTGAAAAAATTTTTAGAGAAGAAATTTTCTATGAGAAGAAAATAAATGATTTTTGTCTCTTGCAGTCTATGCTATAATTGCGTAAATTGCAAAATGGTAGACTTTTCGACTCAGTTCGATTCTCTCTACCTGCTCATGATGGGTGACGAAATATGTTAAAATCATCCTGTATATGTATGTGCGCGCGCGCGCGCGCTATTTCGTTTCGATTGAATTATTAAAAGTTGATCATAGTTTTTTTTTTATAAATATAAAACTGTACTTATCATCTATTAATGCTCATTATCGGCCTTTAATTACGAGATTTTGTTTTACAATTTAGCGAGCTTAATTACACTATTATTATAGATTAAAAAAATTTTTTTGAATTTTAAGAAGATAAATCTATACAAAGCGAATTATTGGCTAACGAGGACTGATAAGATAAACAGCTTTCTCACGGTCATTCTCGCTATCAGTACTTAGCACTGTGATTTGATTGCAGAAACGCAACACTTTTACGTAGCGTACTTTTCCAAAATTTGACGTCTTAATATCTTTTGGTAATATATTTGATCGAAGACAAAGAGAGTTAATTACCCCTCCTCATTTTTTTATTTCAATAATAAGATATAGCTCTATCATAAATATGTATATATCTGTTTATTTCACAAACGTAATAATAATTTAATATGTATATCTGTTATTTGAAATCGTCGTTTGTACGATGTAAAATAGATTATGTTGTTACACATTTGTATCTATAGAATTTTTTTTTTCAATAGTCTCTTTTTGAGCCTAAATAACAGATTAGTGATTAATCATCGCCTCATGTTATTCTACCCAGTGATTCTTTTTAACTCTTTCACATTGGTACAAACATTCGCACGTCGCGAATGAAAAATTTGACATCCAAGAAATATAGAGGGAATCATCTGAAAAATGTCCATAAATTTAGACTATTTATTCCATAAATTTAGACGCTCGTGTTTACAGAAAATGAACTATTAGTTGGAGCGCACGTTCCAACTTGAATAGAAATATATCGAAATAAAGATAGTATATTGTGAAACAAGCAATTAAAAAGTATTTTATTGTGTCGACACACAATTACGAAAAAGTAAATTTTTCATTATTCAAATATCCAATCAAGAATTAATCATTTTTTTCGTTGTTTGTTGTAGCGTTTATTTTACATTACACAACACTGATGAATTGTTCTTGAAAAATAATGTATAGAAAATTGTTTTCACAAAGTTTAATAAGCTATGATATTGATCCGTCAAGTATAAAAGCATCGTTACTCGCTCAGATGAGTCATGATTACGAGTGTAACGTCATTCTGTTGTTAAAACGTCTCAGGAGATTGATTACAGAGTGTGCCGTTCACGGAATTGTTTTATACCTTGTTCGCCGTGAATACGTTGGTGCAACATATACTTGCACATATTACTGATAAAATATGCTTATGTAGAGCAGTATAAAATATACCGCTATATCAAGACAAAGCACAAATTATGATGAAGAGACTCGATATCCGATTACGGTGCAATTCTTTTATATCTTTTTATAGAAACATTAAATAATTTTACAAACTATTTATAACGCAACAGATATTTAGAAATAATAATAATAGTCAATGAAATCATACGATATACACCTGTTTAATTAAGAGCTTCGATATTCTGTAAAAACTAAGCATTGGTTTTCACGGTATTTTGGCATATTTTCATTACAAACTTTGTTTTATTATTTAACGTGCGGTATTGTTACTCGTTTAATAATCGCGCGGTGCACTCATTCAATTCGCTTCGATATATACGATATATACGATAAAAGCAATTAAATCATTGTACACACGTCGCTGCGGGACATATAAATGGCCATATATGAAACTCGCGATATGAATTCATTTCATTGGCGTATCTTTTGATAGTGCTGAGCGCAATTTTTCGTTTGACATAAAATGTCGCTTCATGTCGTCGTCCATTGTTACCTCACTCGATAATTAAACACAAACGTTTTCCAAATGATGCTTTTCTATCGGAAGCAAACAAGTACACATGTCATGGCATGCCCGAGAATGAAAGTTAATACTTCAGCGCATTGAATCCTTGTTGTAATTCGGTATCGAATTATCCTATCAGACCATTCTGCTCTCCAGATTTGCTCTCAACTGCCTTTTTTTAACATCCGCTCGTCCGATCAACGAAATTATCATGGTTGTTGTCTCTCGTCGAAGCCGATTCAGCGAAATATCATCTTCGCTCGGCCTCAGCTTTCCTATCGCGTCGAGATGAATTTATTTGACGGCGCTCTTATTGAAACGGTCGACGTGACGAAACGTAACGTGAACTCTGCCTGGGGGTCGATCAGTTGGTCTCTTACTATCGTGCGTTTCTGCACCTGACACATGACGTTTTTCTGGCTTCAATTTGCCTTCCTTTTATTCCCTGAAAAACAAAAGATAAAACAAAGAGTTAACGTTTTCATAGTATCCGAGTAGAAATTTGGTCAGGTAGAAATCACGGCCGAGTTGGGTATGCCGGATTTGACGTCGACCCTGATTCGGCTACCCAAACCCGGACCTGAGGGACGTAACGCGTTTTCATGATTTGGGCCAGATTATGTATCTGCTACTGTATCTGGTACGATAAGAAGGTTCTAATCTAGTATTGACATGGCAAGAATAAGGTAAGAATTCTAATCAATTATTGCAAATCCATGTATGCAACAAAATGCCTCAATTTATGTATGATTTAGCTTTCCATGCAAAAATAACACTATATATTAACGCGTTTAAATGTGTAAATTCATTCTTGTACGCAGCATAGTGTTATTTTTTACACGAAATTATATATATTAAGACATTTATTTTACACACTTAGATTTGTAGTAATGATTCGAGTTTCGGATAAACTACATACATATTTTTATCCTTACATTTGTTACATTTTTTTATTCTTAAAATATTTAACACATTATACATATTAATTAAATCTTAACAATTTTAATTGCTTTTATAATCATCATTATTCATTAAAAATAACTATAATAAATAAATATCGTCATGTTTGTTCTCTCTCTTATTAGTGATATATCTAAAATAAAACTTCTGTATTATAGAGAGAAACACAGCTCAACGAGCGTCTCACATTCCTGCAATTAGTCTTTCGTTTTCACGTCTCTTCATTTTTTATGTAATAACAAATATCATTTTTTTCTTATAGTTTTATGGTCGTTCTTTTGATATTTGGTCATCGACTCTGTCGATTGTTGACGCAGACGGCAGGTGCGGATCTCTTAGCGACAAAATTCGGATCACGTTTCAGCAGGTGTGGTTCAGAGGACTTTTAACGATGCGCGATTCGTTCATATTTTGTTCGAGAACGAAGACGAGATAGTGAACCTTATCAGCAACTTTGAAATTACTTTCGATAAAGATTACGCCTTTAGATAGCAATTCAGTTCGAAGTTTGGTAACGTCGAAAAGCGGACGAGATAAGTCGCGCGTTGGAGAGCTATTTCCTCTTTTCGCAGTGCGTTCACGTGGCACCAGATAACAACGAACGAAGCCGGACGTCGTGCCCGTTGCTTATGTCGCTTTGTCTTAATTGCCGAGAGCGTCGCCTTTAGTCAGCGAAATTCGCCAGTTCCGGCATCTACGCGTGAGAATATTATGCACTCTCAGCTGGTGGTAGAAACCGGGAGATGGGAAATTTATTAAGTGAAAGTTGTAAACTAGAATCTTACATCTTGATTGTGTTATTCGATTACAACCCCTTTGTTGCTTCTCCGAATTTTCGCAACAATGCAGCAGCTTAATAAAAGAGGATAGCGAAACCTTAAACCATGTTATGTTAGATAGTCGTTTTGGAAGATTTAAACTTTTACTTGAGAAGGCGAGCGATATCACGCACTTCTTTTCGCTTTCCCGCGGACGTGCTTAGCCGGATGGCACTGCCTTTCAGTTTCCAGACTACACTCGCATTTATTTCAGTTTGGTGACCGTAAGAGGTTTAGTGATGAACTCTTTTGTCAGCGAGCTCATCGTCGAGGGGGCGCGGGCGTCCCTCAGACTGCATGTAACGCATATTAAAATTAACTCCGCGTAAAACACAATCCCTCGTGGTATGCCCCATTCAGAGCGGCGCAGCAACGTCTTTGTGCTTGCGAGAAAGAATCTTGGATCTCTGGCGAGTGTCGGCAGGCCGATTGAATGGTGTCCGGCGTCCGCCAATAAATTAAGGGCTCCTTGGACTTGGACTTGTACAATTCGAAGTATCCGGAAGGAGGTAAGTTTGAAAAATTTTTTTAAACTTTTTATACAGCGAATGTTCTCCAAACAATTCGATGCGTCTCTCTTCACAAAGCATTCGTAAGACAAGAAGCAATGTATTATTATTTTAGAGAAACTAAATGTTAATCAATCGGAGAATATTATTAATTAAATTATCATGTTGTATTTAGAGATCAAGAATATTTTTATGGCATATAACTTGCATTAATTTTTTGGACCATAAGCTTTTCTATGTTAATATTATATGATGAAAAGTTATTCTTTGTTTCATTAAATAAAACTTTACTCTTAATCATCTATTTAATTTTTTCGTATAATTTGTATAATTTGTATAATTAAATTAATTTAATTTTAATAAATTTTGCAATTTAATTAAATTAAGCACTAGCAATATTAGCATCATTGTTTTTATAAATCGAAAGATACTTTGGAAAAAGTTTATGTATCAGATAATTATTCACGATCAGATAATTATTATTGATTTATCCGATAAACTCTCATAATGATACAGATTGCCAATTACAAAAGAACTTTATATCATTGAGTATATGAATATACAATTAGTATTTGAATAATGCCTAAGCTTAACAGCAGAGTGAAGCAGCAAGTGAAGAGATGACGCGTGCGTTAATTGCAATAATACCGGCGACATAGTTAATTGTTAATGGCTTTGTCCATGGGACCCATGATCCACTTATCCCATTAAAACTTGTTCGCATTATCCTGACAAGTCTAGGCGATTAGCAAGCAAGTTAATCGAGGCCGCGTGCGTTATCACTTTAGCACATATAATCGCGAGAGTCCGGAAATTCCATCCTGCAGGTACTAATGTCGATGAGAACGATGGTGATGAACGAAATCGAGAAAGCTTCTATTGGGTTGTCCGGAAAGTTCGTGCCGACTAACCTATATAATTTAATAAATGTACAATATACTAAAATTTAAATCTTCTGCGTTTCAATTTTCCTTCAACATCGGCACGAACTTTCCGGACAATCCAATATATAACAATTACGAGCGAAATATTGCCGTCAATCATTCGTTGCTTCCACATGCCTATTACGCTCATGTTTTCGTTCGCGAATTATGATTGATTATGCTCGTAATTAATGTAGATAACGAGCTACGAATACGAAATATATACATACGCGTGTTTCGAGACCTGTGAAATCGATCTTGTAATTCATGTCGTTCGTTTCACATCATTTTCAAAACTCCGCCGTTGTATCGGATTAAAAGTATTGGGCTATTACGAAAATTTATGTTTTATATAAAACAGAATATCAAAATTGCGAATTTCAGTTTCAGCTTATTTTATACATTGACATTGCAGTTCATTCTCATGCATTATGACATCACCACAATATATCGCGCGAAAATTACAGTATAATCCAGCAGTATAATGCATTCCTTTTCGCTCGTTCTATCTCTTTTAACAGAAAAATAGAAGAACGCAATATGCATATTGATATGCATATTGACAGATAACATTGATATTTTACTGTTACGTATGTTCGTATATTCTATAAGTATAAAACATAAATTTTACGATTACCTTTTACGGATACTGGTAATGCAATGGTGATAAGACCTACTATGTGAGATTTATGTAATGAAATATTGTGCACAATTGCAGATAACATAGTATCAGGTTTTGTAAGAATTTTATTAGGGTAAAATCAGATCAGTTTTTAAAATGATCAATTTTTTAAATGCAAGAAACATTCTTCTATTTTTGTTATTTTTTAATAGAGTTAAATATATTATTTCACTGAAGAGCTAACCTTAAAGTAATAATAATTATTGAAAAGATAAACTTAACAATATTATAAAAATATTATAACGTATGCATTGACCATTATTCCTATAACTTTTAGGGAAACGATGGCTATGGTATTACGAAGGTTAAAGATGCAAGTAACATTTTGTAAAATGATAAAATTTATAACTTCATATATATTTAATACACACACACACACACACACATATATATATATATACGATTATATATAATTTAATTATAATTAAAAATACATAATGATATTGCAACAATAAAAAAAATTATAATTTATAAGCTAAGGAAACTAACGATTTCTATAATTGAAAAAAGCAGTGTGTGCGTGTACGTGTGCGTTATTCAGGGCTAAGCATGTATTTGAAATATTTTTATTTAAAACAATATTTGCAATACAAACAAGGTTGGAAAAAGCCGGGCTTTTTTAAAAAACTCAACTCATTGGGTTTTATGGGGATTTTATTGAGTTTTATTAGGAGGTTCTTTAGGTTTTTTAAGGGTTTTTTTTTTTAAATAAATTTGAAATTTTTTTCCATGTAATATTTAGTTTACGTTGTATTTATCATTATTTAATTACGTATTCAAATAAAATTAAAATTATAAATGAATTGTAAAAATATTATAGTGATAAATTTTTCAAATGTAAAAAAAAACACTATGTAATGAAAACTCAACAAATAAAAAATAAGAAATATCAACATTTTAATACTAATCTAGAAAATATTACAAAACTAAAAATATTACAAAAATTGTGCAAACATTTAATAAATGATTGTCAAAGTTGTGAATATAAGATACTGTACACATTTTTTTCAAAAATTGAAAAATTTTGCCAGTTGAAGATCGTTTAAAAAAAATCTATAAACAGAATCTTTTTTAACATTATAAATATTATTAATATAATTATTATAATAATATTAAATAAATATTATTATGAAAAAAAAACTTCTAACCAATGATAAAGACAACATTTTAATAATTTAATATGATAAGTACTTTAAAATAATATAGACATTTTTTTGTATATAGAAATTGAAATTGAGCTTAACTGAGAAATATCTACGTTATTTATAAAATTTTATTATGATATTCTGCTTATATAAATACAAACACATTGTACAAATTCAAATAAAAATTGAAGTTTTCTTTCAGTCACATGTCTGAATTTTCAATATTCAGAATATTATTTGAATTTTTAACCATAGTTGTATTCTACTCACATTTCTTTGAATTTCTAACTAGTTGTCTGAATATTTCTTATCTCGATGCCTGAATATCAGAATTGTCTGAATTTCTAACCAGTATTTTTAATTTTAGTGTCTGAATATTTAAACACTTTTATCTAAATTTCTATTTCTATTTCTAACTAAAAATTCAGATAAAAGTATGGCAAGTCGTTTTATTTTTTAGTAGTAAAAAAACTTTAGTCTAATGTTAAATTCTTAAAAAATAATTGTCTTAAAAAAAAAATTACAATTTTTTGATAATGAATTAAAATTATATCGTAATAATATTTTCACGAATTAAAATTATGTCAAGGTATAATAGAAATTTTTCCGAATTATCATTATATCATGACATAATAATAATTGCGAATTTCTATTATGTCTCGACATAATTTTAATTCATGAAATTATTATTATATCGCAAAATAATTTTAATTTTAAGTTATTGCATAAAATTTGTGTTTTTAATATTATCAGTACCGAATAAATGGCAAATCGTTTTATTTTTTAACAGCAGAAAACTATGGCAAGTCATTTTATTTTTTAATAGCGTAAAAGAAATTTAGTGTAATGTTAAATTCTTGAAAAATATCTCAAAAAAATTACGATGTTTAATAATGAATTGAAATTACGTCAAGGTATAATAGAAATTCAGAATTTTTATTATATCCCGACATAATTTTAATTCATCGAATTATTATGTCGCAACATAATAATAATTCGAAGAATTAAAATTATCATAAGTATATATAATTTTAATTCATGGAAATATTATTATGTTATGACATAATTTTAATTCATTATTAAAAATCGTAATTTTTTTTAAGACTATTATTTTTTAAGAATTTAACATTAACTAAATTTCTTTTATGCTATTAAAAATTAAAACGGCTGTATACAGAGTGTACAAAAAGCCTCAGACCCTTAAATATTTTGAAAAATAAGCATTTTTGAGAAAAATATTTCAGACAAAAAGTTATAGGATTTAAAAAATCTATGATTACATCCGTTTGATATTGGCAGGCGTCGCTAAGATCAGACGGATGTGATTAGTAGATCCTTTTAAGCCCTACAACTTTGTTCCTGAAACATTTTTCTTGAAAATGTGTATTTTTCAAGATATTTAAATTTAAGGAGTCCAAGACTTTTTGTCATACATACATCCTGTATATATTAAAATTGGTATAATATGGTTAACATCAGTCCAGTTTAATATATCTATATTCATTAAATATTTATAAATACATTCTTTTTATGTGTTATCGATTAAAAAATTTATTTTTCTTATACAAAATCCCAATTAAAAAATTCATAAATTTCGAGTTTTTTGAAGTGGGTAAAATGGCCAACCTTGAATACAAATGTATTTAAAATCGAAAGATTGAAAATCTTTTTGTATTTTATAATTTTGATAATAAGATTTACTGTTAGTGTTTGAAATATAAAATATTTTTATGTGTTCTACTGAAATGTAAAATATAATTGTCTTACAAATACTGTTTTTCAAATAAAAATATTTCAATATAATATATTATAGAACCGTATATGTGTGATAACACAACTATAGAAATCAAAGTCTTAAACGGTTTAGTTGGATTTTAAATGCTTGTATGATTCTTGTGTAAATTTATATACTACGTATGTAGTCCTCAGAAACGCGCACTGAAATGATTTTTTGGTCTTGAAAATGCTAACTTTACTAAACTGCCGCAGTAATATCACGAGTTAAATTAGCTTAATAAATTTTTGATACTTATTCGCATCTTCGAAACGGTCTTAATAATCTACATTATTTTATTACATTGACATTATTTTAATATATTGACTAACATATTAAAATCTGTAAATAATTAATTCTTATTGCAAAAAATGTTACCTCGATATTTAAAATGCTTACTTAGCTGTTTTTATTACGTAAGTATTCATGATAGCTTAACTATAATTTATTCACTATAAAAGCTTTTAGTGGACACGTGCGAAATTGTGCAGGCAGTCGAAAATAAAAATAATATTCATAACATTGTTATTTCGAATAATGTATATGCACATAAACACTATAAATATCTTTATTTTCGAGAATGACTACAAAAATACACTATTTGGCAATTAAAGAAATATAATCCGCAGCCATGTTTTCTTGGCCATAATACTCGAGTTTTTATCTTATGCTAATTTTCATATTATCATTAGAATGATCTGTGAAATCAATATTGCAAAAAATTTTTTTTAAATAATACAAGAGACGAACATTATTTATACTAAAAAGTACGAAATACATTCTTATTAAAATGCAATCCATCATTAAAAAAAAATGGTTACAATTACTAGAAAAGTTATGTTTAATTAATTACATTGGACAGCCATTCTACGCTAATAGCTCAACAATCTCGTTTTTATGAGATTCTAAACTATATGGATTTTAGTTGTGATGAATTTACATGATGAAGTAACGTTACCGTATAAAGCATACTGCGAAATATAGTGCGAAAACACTGAGGAAGAACACGAAGGAAAGCTTTAAAGCTCTCTTGTTTTACAAAAGTACTTGATTTAAGCAGCTTATGAATGTCACATTTTCTCTCTTTGATAACAGAATTGTAAATTCTTGAACTTTAACTTATAACGTATAGAGGAATGTTGCTGAATGGGTATCGATCGCCTAAATTTTGTACTTCACACACACACACACACACACACACACACACACATTAATTGTATATTATTACTTAATATAAGCAACATTTGGTAACAATAATATGAAATAAATGAAAAATAAGTAATATAGGAAAAAATGTAATAGACTACATCTGTTTTTTGGATGTTAGTGGCATTTAAAAAAATCAGATATATGTATTAATTTTTGATTAACTTATGTAGCTAATAATAACGTAATCCAATTTTATTGTAAATTTTGTATTTTCTTATATAGAATATTTATTATATTACTATAGTTTATTATAGAATATTTTATATTCATTATATATACATATTTGCAATTATTATATAAAGATTAAATTTTCACAAAATCCATCAAGTTTTTTAAATCATATCATCACAAAACTGATTTGACAATAATAAAATCAGGATTGGATAAGTTAACTTTTTTTTTAACTAAGTTAAGTTAAAGTTAACAGCTTTGAAAATTTAATTTAATTAAGATAAAAGTTAATTCATAGTGACATTAATTGAATTAAAAGTTAAGTTAATGAAAAAAGTAATTAAAAAGTTCAAAGTTAAATTTGTTTTATTTCATGATTTCAAGTTAACTTCTTTTTTAAGTTCTAAACTAAATTAAAGAACTAAATTAAAAAGTTAATTTTTTTAGCTAATAAGAAGAAACTTACATATGTATTTCATGGATTTTGATCAGCTTTTGCTTGATTATTCTAAGACATCAAAAAAGAATTCATGTAAAGTAAATTGCACTTCTGCGTATTTTTCAAGAAAATCGTGATTTTAGATCATGATGGATCACTTTCAAACCTCTTTATTCTTTGCTTAAACGTAAACAAAATATTTGGATTTATTTAAAATTAGAAAAATGCATTTCCGACAGACACGAATGTACATATAATCCGAATAAAGATCCATATAACGCCTAATGTTAACTTTTAAAAAATGTTTAATTTTTAAAACTTTCAAAGTTAATAGTTATCGGTAAAATATAACTATATAAAATTAAAAAGTTAAGAGTTTAAAACGTAACTAAATGAATTAATTAACTTTTTAACTTTTTATCTTAACTTTTAATTTTTTAATTTAGCGTTACCCAACCTTGAATAAAAATAATAATTGATATGAATATACAAATGTCAATTGCAAAAATATATTTGAGCCAATTTTATTTTGACGTTATTTCTCTTTTATTCTTATTTTATTATTGTCATTTAATAATTATGAACTTGATTTTGATAATTATTCACTGTAGGAGACTCAGTCCCGACCATGGTCTTGATATATATTGTCAAGATTATAACCCTAAATGATCTCCAACAGATTTTAGCTGTCGTTATTTGTTAAAAAGTTATTAACAAAAGAATAAAAAAAATATCGTTTCATAACAAAACCTGCTATTTGTGAATCCATGTGAAATCTCGCTGTATATTGTACAGTGCGTACATACACTGTTAGAAATGTAATCACGAGTTTCCTTTACATGTAAATGAAGCTCATGGTTATGAACGAAATTAAAAGTAATGAATGATTTAACTGAAAATTAAGTTACAATAATTACTTAAATGTAACGAACATGTAAGTACATTAAATTTACGAAATTTAATGTACTTTTAATAAATTTTTATGAAAAGTATATTAAATTTCATAAATTTTCATACAAAAAATACATTAAATTTTATGTATATGTACACAAATATACTTTTTAATTATAAACACATTAAATTTAATGTAATGTCATGAAATTAAGTTTAAATTATGTAACTTAAAATTTAATGAAATTTAAGAACATTTCTAACAGTGTATGTATGGATGCAGTTCGTCCTTTCCTATAGGGGTGAAGGAAGGGAAGGGGGGCTCCAAAAAAAGCTAATCTAACCCAATTTTTTGGTGTGGGGAAGTCGATCGCTTCGCGTGGAAAGTTATAAACCCATGTGGAACTTTGCTTCGTGGATTTACAACTTTTCACGCGAAAGTAAAAAATAGTTAGATTAGATTTTTTCTCGGAGTCCCTCCATAGGAATGGTGGAATGCACTGCATCCACGCACACTTTACAACGCGAAGCGAGGTCCCATACAAAAAAATGAATTGAATTAAATTTATACAACATTGTACCATGAAATGAAGAAACACTGTTCATGTTTGTTTCTAAACTATGATTGAAACATAGCGCTCATCCTACTGTGCAATATTCGAATATTCACTATCTACAAGGTGAAACGAAACAATTTACATATCAACACAGAATACGAATAAGAATTCATTCGTGAAATACATTCGTAGATTTTCGCTCCTATGCAAAAAAAGGATGTAAGATAGACCGATCGCTTTGCGTGGAAAGTCGAACGTTATTTAAAAAATTTTTTTTGTTAATAATTTTTTGAATACGAATAATATGATGGCTAAAATCTATTGGAGGTTACTCAAGATCATGACAATAAATGTTAAGATCGTCGGGCTTGGATTCCCTATAATGGACAATTATCTTGATTTTTTTGACAAATTATTAAAATTAGATATTAGTTAATTATTAGGTAGAGCGAAACTATTCCATTGATTTCAACTTTAAAATAATTTACGATAACAAGCAGTATCTTTTATATTGGACTTGCTTATAATTACAATATATAATTATGACTACTTTTTGAGAGCACAAGTACAACCTTTAAATAATCAACATGTGCTATTCAGAAACATAAATATTATCGCGAGAAATGGACGAAAAAGCACTCTATTAGCTAATGATTTTTCTTTTATTAATCTTATATTTTAAATTATGTTTATACATAGATTTGATATTTTGAAAGAAAATTTAAAAACCTAAAGTTACAATTTAGGTGACCCATCAAATTGTACTTCTTATGGCATGTTATTGTAAAAAGATTTATTTTTATTAATTTATAAATTAATTTGTTATTAATGAAAACTTAAACATGTAATAATGAGTGTCTCAAGCTATAATTTCCAATGTTCATTTGCGTTCAAAATAGAGCCAAATGGAAAATTATATATTAAAAAATAAGTTAAGTGATATGTATTCGGTAACTTTTTTCTATATACATGTATAAAATCATTGGTAATTTTATATTACTTTAAAGCTTTATTTTTCTGGAAAATGAAGTTAAATACCATAAGATTTATCATAATGCAAAATATACTAAAATTACTATCGTTTTAACGAATTCATCATCTTTCTGGTATTAATCTTCTTCTTGCTTTGAAATGGTTCCATTCTGTACACGTGGAACTTGTCTTCGAAACTTCGACCGCAAACAGAAACTCTATTATAAGAACACGTGGAACTTGCCTAATCGAGTTACCGATGATTAGTAGACACATTGAAATTAAATTGAAATCGAATTTAGGGGCAGAGCGAAATAAACCAAAATGACCCAATAAATGATGAACAAGAATTTCCTTACAAGCTGTAGCTTTGCAACAATGTTTTTTTGTCCATCGACAATAAATTATTAATTGATATATTATTAATTTCGTTGTACATTAGAATTCTCTTATTTTGACATAGTATATAATTAATAGAATGTTTGTTTATAAAAATATTAATCAATTGGTTTAACAAAAAGAATATATATCTTTAAAAAAGTAATAAAAAAATTGAAAAATTTAATTAATCTTTTAAACCAATTAATAATATAACATAAAAATCAAGATATAATTTTAGCACTTAAAATCCACTTATTATGTGTGCTGAATACTAGAAAAGAAGGATAGGATTTTGGAAATATTATAAGGTATCTTTGTATTGTATGTAGTGCCAAAACTACTATAGACTTCAGCACATGCATGAAAACAAGTCGAAAATGTCAAATAAATGTATGTCCAAACGGTTTCGTAGTTAGGGGTTATTGAAATAAGAATATGAATCGAGAAGTAAATGTTATGTGTTTATTGTCCTTCATTCTATTATTCTGAATCTGGATTTTTTTCCTTTACGGGACGAATGAAAGATCTAGTCTATCAGAATGAGAGTCATAATTTAGAACAATTATATGGCAACTGATATTTAATACTGTCGATATCATCCGCGAAACTCTAAATATTTTTTAAAAAGTTACAAAAAATTTATTAATTTATGCTAGAAAGTGTCGACAGAGAAATTTTTAAGCACCTTTTGTAAAGCATTAAATTATAGAATAACGAACATTAAACAATACTGCGAGACACGTTTTCTTACTGTAATTCTACATGTTCTCTTATCGTAATTCTGAAACTATTCGAAATCTGATATATATATATGTTTATTAAACAATTTTGACTTGTTTTCATATATTGAAGCCACTGCTGTAGCAGTTTTCACACTTATGCAGAGACATGTTATACATATAAAATAAATTTTCCATGTTGAGGTAAATATAGTTGATACATAATATGAAAAAATTATTTTATATTATAAAATTAAAATATTATTATTATTATTAAATAAAATAAATAACTAAATAAATAAATTATTATTATTTATTATTTATTACTAAAAATTATTTTATATTATATATAGTTGATACATAATTATAATTTATAGAATTAAACATAAGAGCTTGAATTATTCTTAAATCTTGAAGTTTTGAAACTTTAAAGAAAAATAACAACTCAAACTTTGTTGGTCGTAACGTGGAATTATTTATGATTTCCGAGGAATTTTTTTCACATTGCATTCGCATAAAATATTCTTATCGCGTTACAGTTACATATCTATCGCACGTTTTTCATGCTCCACCCGCTTTTTTTTACTGTGTTTTTCTTTCGCCGCAAGAGCGTCGACAGTTATAAACTCTTCTAGCTAGAATACTTACTAGAAGAATGCAAACCTCGCCTAGATTTTTTTTTGTGTGACATGTTCGAAAATTTCTTTATAATGTGCACGTTTAGAAAATGAACTTTGTTCGAGGATTGCCTTAGCAGTGTGTCTGTGGTGAATGTGGATATTTGTTTAAAAATAGGCAGAACATGAACGATCGATCGATCGCGGTTCCGCACTATTCTCGTCCATCAGCCGAAGTACTTTTAATATAAAAGACAGGTAGTTACATGTAACGTTTTATAAAGTGATATCGCGTAGGTCCTTTGACGTTTGCATTTTTTTTCAAATTTTCTTTTACGTATAAAGTAGAGTGGCACGAGTCATGTTATATAAAGGAATTTTTAAAGGAATGGACTGCAATCTATTCTAAAAGCCGCATCAAATCTGTTGCATTAATATGAAAAAAAATTATTTGCATAATAAAAATATTTTTCAAATTTATTGATATTTTTAATTTTTTCTAACTTCCGTTATAAGATAGAGAAATTATTATAATGTAAATTAATTATTAAAAATATCTTTTATATTTGATTCTGAGAATTACGATAAAAAAACTATTAAAAAATTTTTAATTGTACTATATCTGTAAAAATTATATTTTTTTCGTTTTATGAAAACATATATTCTCTTTTTATGATAATGATTTGATTAATTAAAAAGTAATTAATTTCTAACGGAATCACACTCAAAACGATTTAATGGCATTGGCTTATATTCTTCTATTAATATAACTATTTTAATTACTGCTGCATTTTACATTTGCTTAAGATTTTTGTAGATATTAATTGATAGCCAGTCGTAAATTAAATCTATACGAAGGCACCGACAGGATGTGAGAAAAAGAAAAAGAGGAATGATTCTAAATACCTTGACATCATTGCATAAAATATTTAAATTGATTATGGCGGAAATTTTTCTGCGCATCAGGTTAAAAATTCCATATGAAACGGTACGGGAAGGATGAAACAGAGTCGGAGCAACGGAATATCACAGCATGACACAGGAAGCATCGCGCGGCAGGTAGTCGCAACTTCCGGTGTGGATAACGCCTAACAAAAGGGAGAGTCTTCCTTTGTTAACGATACAGATACCGCTTTTGCGGTACACTAGAAACCAGATTTTTTTGATAGGAGTTTTTTTTACCATGCAAAATACATCAATTTTTTTTTCTCATTAAATAAAATATTATACAGATTTTAAAGTTATATAATCGAACAAGATGAGGTAATGGAACATCTATGATACTTATTTTTATCACAAGTTTTGTTTCTCCTCATTGCCAGCTGTCGAATTTGTTATGTTATCAATTTCTACATTACTAATGGAGACACACTACTAGTAGAAATATGTTGCCAATGGATATTTTTACCTAAGTTTTCACCTTGCAATTTTATTTTACGCAGCACAATTTTATAAATAGGACATACAAATATAGAACTTAAAAGACAAGGTTAATTTAACTTAATTAAATCCATTTAGTCGCGAAGTCTCAAACATATTAGGTGTAGAGAAAAGTTCGTGGCGTTTTTTTAATGCCATCTAACGGAAAAACGCCACGAATTTTTTCTCATACCTAATATTACGTATTAAACATACTACGTTTTATATATTTTACATAACACACTTTATTATTGTATCGGAATTATCATTCCAATCAAAATTACACAGTAAATGGAAATGATTTTTTTTTTATTATATTTTATACGTAATAATATTAAATTGAAGAGAAAAATATTAATGATTATATGCATAATATAGAAATATAATTCAATTTTGTATTTATATCTCCGTTAATAGTTTAGATCTTAGGCGTTTACATTAATGTCTGTCGAATCTGATAATCGCTTCGGCATTTTAGAATAGCGATAGTTTTTTGCGTAGATCCATTATTCAATCGCTACAATTTTCGCAGTCGATCTTTCTTTTATCTCTAAATTTTCACGCGAAAATCCCTTATTCAGCAGAGATGACCCATTTCGATCGAACTCTGGACGATTCATCATTGTTCCCTGACTTTATCCTCTTACTCCTTGGTGAATTAATGCCAACAAATGGAAATGAATGGAAATAAATGCAAGAAAGGAGGGAAAAAGGAAGGATACAGTTTTGTAGGTACATGTCTCATGTAAGCACGGGGGTGAAATCGCATGAATCTTTGGGGAACTTGCAAGTTCTTTGGGCGTTAGAGCCATAAGTCTCTCTATGTCTCGTACCTGCCGCTGTCTTTTTGTATTCGATGACGTAAAAGCATCGCCAGTAGAAATTTAGTGGTTCAACGTCATTTTTCCTCCGCTTTGCGAAGCGCGCACTGAAAAAATTTCTGGGTTGAAAATTGATATAAATCAAGAGAATCTATCACATCAATCAGTATTCTATAAGTGGAGAAATCAGATGTCCAATTATAGTGACTATCTAATTGATCAGAATTTTCTGGTTCGTCCATTTTTAATCAGAAATTCTTCTTAAATCGTATATGTTGCAGTATGGATTGTGGAATCGGGTCAACTTAACGAATTCGTCGAATTTATCGCTGTTTTTGCGTCAAACCTTCTGAAAAGAATCGAATCCCTCGTATTATATTATTTCGAATTTTCTCATAACAGTAGAAATGTAGTGAAATGTAATATCGACATGCAAGCTGCACATCTATCTTGCGAATTAAAACGGCAGTTAATTAAAAACGTGCTGCGATGCGAATCGCCGCGAAATAAATAAAATGATATCAAGGTCGAAAGAAAGCCTTTTTTTTTACAGATCTGTATCTGGATCTGTGTTTCTTGTTTTATTAATTTCTATTAAAAAAAATTAAATGATTTTTATTAAATAGCTTGTAATTATAAGCAGGATTAATAAGCGAAAAAAAGAAGTATTATAAATAAATTACGTATAATTTTTTAATTTTATAAAAGTTTTATAAAAAGTATATATTAATTTATCTTTACAGTTTTGACAAAACTTTACATCTTTGACAAAAGATATCTAGACAAAAGATGACGTCAGCAGCGCTTTAAGTTGATCTAACGTGATGAGATAATTAGAAGATTAAATTACTCACTCGCGCTTACATTCATGAATTTTCATGAGTTTTCCTTGGTCGACCTACGCTTTAATAAACCTTGTTCGAGAGCCACGACTGATTTGACCTACATTTGGTAGCATCTCCGATCTTCGCATTTCTTCAAAATCATTCGTCAGGTCTTTGACTTTTTGGCATGTGAAGTCATCGAACCGTTATTATATTCATCGAGAAATAAACATCCTTACTTATTTAGTCCCAATATGATTGATAATTTTGAAGCAAATATTTTCAGACATTCGATATTAGTGTATTATTTTGTTTAATCAATTTAAACAATAAAAATATAAAAGAGAAAAGCCACGAATGCATAAAGAATTTTTAAAAATAATATATATAATTTTGATATTATTATTACTATATATTTATTATTACTATATATTTACGATTACAGCAAATATTAAATTTTGTTGTAATGAATATTATAATTATAATTATAATATTATAATTATAATTAAAACGTATTTAAATCATTATTATTATCTTCCTTTTTATTTATTATGGAAATATCACTTTTTCTATTTGATTGTTCCAATTGGAAATCTATGAAAGTTTGATTACTATGTAACTATTGTTTGTAATTATAAAATCGTACGCCGGAACTTAATTTCGCTTTGTGCGTGTGATTTATTGAGAACTCATGAAGTGTGTCACATGATAAATGGTTCTGAATGTCCAACAAAGTTTGCGATGAATGATGTAGAGTTGTCTCCAAACAGGAGATCAGCAAATACGGTGAGAAAGGCGGCGGAAGTTTGTTACCAACTTACTTATCGACGTACAATGTTGTTTATCATCTACTATGACGGGGGATTGGCTTCCGCAATAACAACGAGAAGTTTTCAGGAAGTTTGAGTGTTTAGTCCCAAGACAGGCTAGGCGCTTACACGGACGCTTTTCCGCGAATTGCTTTTAATTGCGAATTGTAAATGCGCGTTCTACAAAAGTGAATATAAAAGCAATTTATTCTAGAATAAAGCGGTTGTTTTTTTGAATCTATACATCTAGATGTTGTTATTAGAGAAAGAATTGTTACTTAATTTTAAATATCTTTGATTAAATGTGTGAATTAACAGAATTCTGTTTTTCTCCTAAGAAACATGTATACCTACATTTTGTTTGTTTGTTATACGTTTCCCGCTTACTTTTAAGACAAACAAGACTCGTTTTATTTCGATCAAATTTGTTTTCTGGCAGACTCTTTATTTTACGATGTGAAATATCGTATCAAATCATTTCCTGCAACCTCCTTTGTTCAATCACCTTTGTGTGATACGCTATGTGCTACATGATTGAGTCTGTACGACCGAGATTTTATGTATGACAATGAGCTGGATTAGATCGTCGACCTTTTATTGCTACTATCTTTTCGATTCATCCCTATAATCTTTAAAACATCGAGATACGTCTTGATAAATGAGAGACTTTAAAAGAATATTATAATAGAATATATTATTATACGCTTAAAAAAAGATACCGAGCATTTAAATTACATAGATATAGGTTTAAAAAAGATATGATTAATGAAAACATATTTATAATGAGAAATTATTATTTAAATTATTTTATATCTAAAGATTCTTTTATAAAGATTATAAATAGCTAGTACTTCTAAATTATATTGCGCTGCGAAATTTACTTTAATTTTTTGTCTGTTAATGAATTAGAAAGGAACGCCTTAGTTTACAAGAGAAATAGTGTGCGAGAGTGTGCCATAAATCTAATTATGCGAATGTAAAAGGCAACATGCAGGCAGTTCATTAGCCAAATATAGACGGAATATACGAGTGAAAACGTTCTCCGTTGCCATCGAATTTATTATACATTTCTCTTAATTGCGAGCATACTTCGTGGACACTTCACTTTCCTCCAATTGTGTCGACTGGCGTTTCTCGTATTACGAAACTGTGGTGTATAGTTTTTATGCAACTAGAGGCTTGTTGATTTAATAAGAAGCAAGATATTTTTCTCTCACACACATAGCATTCTAATTAGAAGATAATTAAATTTTTTTACGAATGTATAGTAGAATTTGTTTCAAGAATGCTCGTGCTTATACAGAATTTTATGGGCAGTCCGCAGAGCGGATTAAACTAAGTCGAAAAGCTCTCTACCATTTGCAATTTTTCATTTTTTACTCAAATACTATT
The DNA here is from genome assembly GCF_001594045.1 of Atta colombica. NCBI lineage: Eukaryota > Metazoa > Arthropoda > Insecta > Hymenoptera > Formicidae > Atta > Atta colombica. Next base: position 3,941,685 of record NW_017259183.1, on the reverse strand, counting down.
AACTTTACAGAAAAATTGCAAGAGGCAAAAATTGTTTACTTTTTTCTCATAAAACTCTAAGAATTTTTTTCAAAATTTTTTCAGAATTCTTTAATACCGTATTTTTTCATGTTGGTAAAAATAAAAAAATGCAGTATTAAAAAGTTGATAAAAAATTCTGAAAAAATTTTGAAAGCTCTATGAGAAGAAAAAAATTTTTGTCTCTTGCAATTTTTCTGTAAAGTATATTGATAGTATATTGATATTTAAGTGAAAAATTATTGAAGACCAATTTTCGACAAATTTTACTTATTAATATCTTGTTAACTATTGCGAAAATTGCAAAATGGTAGAGGACTTTTAACTCAGTTTAATCCGCACTACCCATGAAATATTTGGCGATTATTTTGGAACATCCTGTATACAGCTAAAAAAGCTGTTAAAAAAGCTGTTATTGCCTATATGAAATATTGAAAACTGCTTTTAAGAGATTAGGTCAGAAAGACAGAGTGGAAACCGAGGCGCTGCGATATGAGCGCTTTTAGTAAGTAATTTAGAAACGGTATTTTTCCATCTTTTTAAAAATAGTTTCGTCTTCCACAAAATTTCTGGGGACAATTTCTTACAACTTCATATAAGAATGCGGCAGGCTTTTTCTTTTATTGACGAAAATATTTTTGAATTCTGTGTATTGTTCGTTTCGCGCGTCGCCGCTCGTAAATCCACTGAACGGTGCCCATGGAGGATATAAATTGCGATCGTAATTTTCGAAAGGCAGGAAAAAGCTCTTGGCCCTTACCAACTCAGTAAGTTCAGATCCAGACTACGGTAAATCACGCTGACACATGCGCGGTCGCGTTTTCTCCGGAAGTGTGCTGTATGTCGGAGCATTTGGAGTGTGATTATGTAAAAGAAATCGTTTTGCGGCGCATTATGTCAAGACAATCTAGTCGCCGCGTCGTTAGATATATCACAAGAAGGAATATCGCACTGAACCAAAACTGTACGTAAATATAATATAATAATAAAATATTCATTGAACTATGAAAAAATAATGAAAATTGGTCCAATGAATTCTCATAATGATTTATGTTATAAAACTTACTGGAATTATTCATTGCAAGAATGAATATATATGTTATATAAATGAATCCAGTTATTGTATCAATGAATTAATTATATAAAGTTGAACATTAAGTCGGACATTGATTAACGAATGTTTATTCGGATCAAAAATGACTAAAATTTTTTTAATATGGAGAAGGAATATCGTTTTTTTTGCGAGAATGCTAGGCCAAGTGCAAATCAATTTCTTTCAGATTCAGCGAGCAGTGACATGTATTTTTTTATCGTTATAAATAATATAAATCTTTTCTCAGTAACGCAGTTATCAGACGATTTTCGCAATTTTTCTATTTATCTTTTTTCTTCAAATATGTGACGTTTGTTCTAATAGCAATATTTTTTGGAAAAAGTTAATTACTTTGTGAAATTAAAAGAATTGTTTGTATAATTCATAGGAGATTCTAGAGAAAGATTTTAGATTTTAATTTATTTAAATCTTGATGGATTTATTTGTTCTTGAATAAGATATTAAATAATTATCTATGGGGTAGACTTTTTCGTTCCATTTTTCGTGATAATATTTATGTTTTTGAACAGCATTTACTGAATAAAAAGGTTTAAAGATTGTGTTGTGTTTTCAAGAAGTAATCAACATAAATAATTGTAAGCACTGCAAAGAGATATTGTTTGCTATTGTAAATGTTCATATTATTTTAAAATTGAAACTGATGAAATAGCCCCGTCCTATTCTAATACATTGCTACATTCATTTATGATAATGTTTTTTATTTTTAAATAAAAAGTCTCGGACTGCACAATGAATATCACAGTGATGTATTATATTTATATGTCTATCGTATGTAGTATATAATAAATTATATATAAAAAATTTAGATTATATGTAAATCCAAAATATAGAAGGTTATTATATACGCATTGATCACTACGGAAGCGAACTGATGGCTCCAGTTTTATTGCTTTGTCTGCGCCGGCAATCTGCGACAATTCCCACATGCCATAGTTTCACAGATGTGCTCGTGCGAGTTGAATTCACGCGGGCATTGTACAATAGCGGAGTGCATTTCGAGAAACTGTTCCGGTCATAAACGTGATTGCTTTGGAAAATGGAGTTTCCTATGACACGTCTTTTATCGAAAGAATATATATCGTGAAAATCGATTAAAATTTGTCCGCGTATGATTGAAGAGAAACGTTTTGACAATACATTACTGAGAATTTTTTCTCTAGTTTCATATTGTTGCGTGTGTGAATAACTAATCTTTAACAATTTGCATTTGTAAGTTGTTGACTCGCGTAACTTTCCGATGAATTCAACCATTTATGATGGCGAATTTAATTGAATGAATTCATCGCAATTTCAAACTAACAATGCCGAAAGTTTCTCAAGCATCCGCCTCAACGCCATTCTCGAATGTCTGCTATGTATAATTCCCGTTTACTTTCAGTAATAAACGTTTCTGTCATAACATTTTTCTTCCCAGCTGCTACGAATTGAAAGTCCATTTTGTAAAAGAGTTAAAAATATATCATCATGCAACATGAAGCGTAGAAGTTAATCAGAATGTTGCACATTATTTTCTTATTATTAATAAGCAAATTATTTCAAAAAGATTTTATTATAAAAAGCATCATTTTTGGTCGCTTATTTAAAAATTACTTAAAATTACACGAATCATCAATACATAAAAAACTAATTTGTTATGCAATTATAAATATATTTCCAAATAAAAATACTTTAATTACTAGTTTTATGATAATTTCACTTTTTCTTTGGTTTATTTATACGAAAAACTTTTAATACATTTATTATAAAAATAAAACATTTATTATGTATACATGAAAGTTGTATGAAAAGATAAGAATATAAGTTGAAATTAGATTATCCGAAAATATGTAGAGAATTATGGAAATTGTATTATTTTATTATTAATTTTCTTTAAAAAATCATAGGATTTAGAAAGTTTACGCATGTGAATGATATAATTTTAGCATAATTTTTGGTCTCTAAAATCGATGTAGTAGAAAATGATTTTATGCATTAAATAACACATCGGTTGGATTTAAAAGTCATGAAATCTAAGTCGTTCACAATTACATTGCGATCGTCAGTCTAGCACTTTGCTTGAGCGAAGCTTAAGAGCTTGCCAAGAAATTCTTGAAATATTCCAACTAAACTTTGATCAACGAAGGCGAAACGAGAGAAAGCAGGCGATGAAAAATCCAGCTCTTCGTAAATTTTACGCGCGCAAAGTTTTCACACTTATACATGTTCATCTTTATTCGTTACGGTTTTCACGGATTGTTATTGTTTCCGTAAGTTTGCGGATAAAACATTATAGCATTTTTTTGTCGGTTGTTTTATTCATTGTTTTATTATCGTAACTTCATAGCGGTTTGTTCGATCGTTTTTTTTTTGCAATTGTATAAGCGGGAAAGAAAAAGCCGATCAATGAGATCGACGTAATCCAATTAAAAAAATTAGAATGATAAAGTTCGACGAACTTCACATTAATGTAAAAATGGATTCGAGGTTGCTTAAAAACTTTTTAGGCTCCACAACTCACGGTTAACTCTTAACCGAGTGAAACTTGAATTTATTTATTGTCTTTTTCCAATTCTAGAATTGAAAAGAGATGAGAAAACAAATTGAATCTCGATTAAGAGTTAACCATGAGTTGTGGAGCACTGAGCCTTAAAGATTGTCACGGCGAACGGGTAGAGCACTCGTGTCGACGTTTTGTTAGAGATATAGATGCTTAAAATAGAGAAGATCCGAGACGCACTGACCAACGAGAGGCTTTTGAAGAGCAACCAAAGAGACGAAACTAAAAAGATATTGCGAACGTTCACCCTTCGAATGAAGTGTGAAGAAATTACATTCGTGATGTTAAATCAATTTTTGTACGCATTATTCTGTAATCGTTGAATAAATTCATAAGTTGATATTTATTATATTACAAAATAAAAACATCTATTTGTTATATTAAGTTGCTATTTTTTTAAATTATCGAAAAAAAAATGTGTATCAAGTGTATTAAACATATTTTAATATTGAATATTAGAATAATTTTAATTTTATTTTTTGGAATATAAAGTAAGAATGTTTATTTATGATATTAAGTTATCATTTTTTAAATGATTGAAAATATATGAAATGTGCGTTCAGGAATTTCTCAATTCTACATTATATGTAAACATGTTTTTTTAATTCTGACGAAAAAATAAAATTAAAAATATTCTTATATGTTATATTAAATACGATATTCATTTTAGAATATTTTTAGTTTTATTTTTTTATGAAAATTGAAAAAATACTTATGTTCACATATAGTAAAATTTAAAAGTTCCCGAATGCATATTTGATAAATTTTTGATAATTTTAAAAAATAGCAACTTAATATCACAAATATATGTTCTTGTTTTACGGTACAATATATGTTGAAGGAAAATTGAAACGCAGAAAATTTTAATTTAATAAATGTGTACTAAAATTTAAATTTTAGTCGACAGGAACTTTCTGGACAACCCAATACATTAGAGAAATAATTAAATACATATATAATAATTGAGATATTCAGTGAAGTATTAAATATTCAATTATCAATTTTGACATTGTTACATGTTGATATTATAATTAGGTCTAAAAGTTCCGGAAAAGCTAATTATCTCAGAAAGTATTGATTTATTGGAAAAATGTTTAAGATAAAATTGTAGAGTTTAAAAAGTTCTATTTACTGATCTTATTAATTTGATCTTGCATCGCCAATGTCACGTTAAGATCACATTGATTGTTTTTTAAATGAAATATCCTATTTTTTATTCCAGAATCTGATAGCTGGTGTCAAGAGCTTTTCAAAAACACGCAATAAAGTTCATTTTCATTTAAGTACTTTTCGAGTTATAAGATTTGAAAGTTACAGTATCGCCACCATAATCATTATTAGTATTTTCCAAGGTATCCGACTGATGACTAAAATCTCTTGAATGTTATTCAGGGTCATGCCTTGGATTAACATTTATTAAGATCAAGGTGATTGGAGATTGTTTCTCTTATTTTCATTTTTGCATTAAAAATACGTTTTTATATAAAAATGAAAATAAGAGGAACAATCTCCAATAACCTTAGAGCCAAATAAATATGGCTCTAATAAGGAATAAAACGATCTAACTGTTTTATTTAAATAGTAGAGAGCGCCTTTAGGATCGATCAAAATTGGAAATTTCGAATAATATAATATTCTTGGTTCATGAATTTAATTAATAGTAAAATTAATGTGCGCTGAAACATTCGGACATTAAAATACAATCAATCTGAGATGCTAATAATCGCGAGTATATATAATCCTCCCTTTATTTCAAATAAGATATTTTATTTTTATTTATAATGCGAGAAACGATTAAAGACAAAATCAAGCTTATATTATAGACAACGCGCACGATAATATATTTTATTGGATGATATATTTTATTCGGGATTAAATTAGATAAAATCTTTTAGTCGCGCATGACATAAAGTATGTTTGTAGATCATATTTTTCTTTTAATTAACTCATCAAAGTATTTTTAGTCAGTGTAAGTCTATCAGTACTTTAATGACGCCGCACCTCTCACACAATAGGTGTAATTAGCTCATTACGCTCCTAGAAATTAAATTCAATTTCCGGGAACGTAATGAGCTAACACGTATAACGCAATTCAAAAATATAAAGTCGTCTATTGAATTACAAACTCCAATAATTTGCTTAATATTTTTCTAATTGTATATGGCATTTAAGTATTATCAAATTTTATAAATTTACGAAGGAAACAATTATACCACATATTTATTTTGTTTGCTTTCCTTCAGAGAAATGTTTCTTTGCTATAAATTTTTTTTTCTTTAATGTCATTTCTTTGATTTAAACATTATTTTTTGAAATTAAATAAAAGAATTCATTTGATTGAAAGAAATTATGATTAAATTAAAGAAATGACGTTCAAATCAAAGAAATTTTTTCTTTAACCTTATATCAAAGAAACATTTCTTTGAATCGAATCTTTCTCCGGGTGTTTGTAGAATCTACAAGTTTAAATAAAATTTGATAAAATTGATTTTTTTCAATGTCATGTGAGTAATTGTCACAACTTACTTTTCATTTGTACTTGTTACTGTTGAATATGGAAAGAGGTCTTTTATTTCGAAGATACAATTGCACTTCCGCCGCTCCGTAAATCGTCGTAAGTGTGCGCGATTAGTGCAATTAGCTCTCACATCGATCCGCTCTGAATTACCGGGGCCAACGAACGCGGACAGAAGTTAATTAGTTCCACGAAATATATATTCCGTGCCCCGTATGGCTTCAACAAACGAAATCTATCGACGAAAATGAAAGCTTAAGCTCGTGACAAGTATTCGCACGAAACTCCGATGTTATTTACGGAGACAGATAATCGCAGATGTGGCCTGTTCGTAATTGACGTTTCTCAGTCCTGAAGTCCGTAAATCTCTCGGTATCTCCGATTAAACAGCTTTCGCAGTGTTCTAATGAGCCACGCTAATGATCATTATATGATCAACAACGAGGATTAATTAATGATATTTTTATAAATTGTGTATGCAATTATTAATAGACATCATTGTGGTGTTTTTTTTATTATTAGTTATGTTTTTTCTTGCACTTTATATTATTAATGTATTTTATATATCTTATAAATAAAATCTAAAAAATATTCGAACGTAATTAATATATTGTAATTTTTTATATGATTTTATGCTATCAAATAGAATCACATAAAATTAATATTATATTCAAAGCTCCAATGAATAACAATTTAATTGTAAGAAGTTATCCGAGTCTATAGTTAGTTGACACGCTAATTTTTAAGTAAATACCATATAAATAATATAGACAATATATTCACCTGTTATATAAAATTGTAATATATTTTGCTATCAAATAGAGTTATACGAAATTACAATATATAATATTTTGATTTATTACTCGGAAGAGTTACTTTTATCGATTTCAATGAGAATTGTATCTAATTTAAAAACTTAGAAGAGAGGAAATATTTTTTTGTGATTTTGAATGGTTTGTTCGATCCGATATTCCGCGTTAATACATCGTAGCGTGCAATTTTTCGCGATTACGATTTTCCCGGATTATTCGCACACGGTTATTCGCGCGTTACTATTCATTACAATTATGACGGTTTTTAAGCTATCTGATTAATATTTAATTTACCATGAACGCTCAGATCGTTAATTAGCTCTGCGAAATGAAACATCGTTGATTCGTTCTTCAAAGGTTCGCTAGCCGCGCGCCGTATCGCGAAAGCGGGAACTATAGTTTACGATCAACAGGTGGTTATAACGAATATCATATTCGCGGCGTTATATCGGGACTTCCTAATCATAAGCTTCTTCATGGCCAGAGAAAACTGGATAACTCGCGCGATAAATTCGCGGATTCACGGACGAATTTTTGAAACTCCCACTTCCTCTTCGCCGTAAGCATTTTAATTGCGGAAAAAAAGTATTAAAAGCGCGAGTGCGAGTGCGAGTGTTTGCGATTGAATAAATATATCGAATTTCTTCTACATCGAGCGAAATGTAGACAAGTTTATACAAACGAGAGTTGCGTTTTCATGACTTAATTACGTTCTTTGCACTCTTAATTGCGTTCAAACTGGTTCGGATTCTGCTTTGTAAATCGTAGCATTTTTCATACATTAATTGACATATGTTGACAAAGAATTGACGCGCGCGATTAATTAAATAAAAAGCTAGATAAAAACAACATATTATTTATCCAAGTGTTGCATGTAACGATCAAATTCTTACAACAATAAAGGACACATAATATCTCAATAATATTCTTGCGATAACGAGATCTCTCATCAATCTTTTCAATTGTTCTTGTTTCTTGTAATTAATGGCCCTGGTCCTCGTTGATGAGGTAAACTTGACCATATCTTTTCAATTAATTGACTCATCTTGTCGACTACTTGGTGATCGATTAGAAGTTTATCGTGCGAACTACCTGTTTGTTGGGCGTCGGTCGAACGTCGGTCAAGAATGCGACCCTCATATTTGCATCGGCGATATTCGAAATTAAAATACCGCTCTGCCTTTTCACGTACAAATATTTTTAATTACACACTTATACTCTCTGTCCTACTTAAAACCACACCTACATCTGTTCACACTTATACGCGCGATATGAATTATGCATCGACCAATCGTGCTCGTTAATGCTCGTAAAATAACCGATTAAATTTGCATATCAAGGATTTCTAATTGTATTCCTAATTGTACACTGAGAAAAATTTCTCATGGTGGATGGAAAATAAATGAACAAGAATATTCTAAGTAAATAAGTGAACAAGAAGATTATATTAATCAGAATTTTGATTATCTGAATTGAATTATAATAGATTCAACGAGAATTATTCTTTTGATTTGTTCCATTTTCAATTAAAATTCCTATTAACGCAATCGGACCTTTTCTAGTGTAGTTTCTTATTTTCTTAACTTAAAGATTGAACTATGAATTTTATAATTGTATTGTTTGAGATTTTTGTGTGATGGAAATCTGACATTTATGAGCGTAATTACTTTTTTACATGATTAAAATTAATAAAATTTAACAAATGTTATATGTTATAAAAGAAATATAAACTTTTTTAAGCATAACTTATATGTGTATGAAAAATGTAGCTTTAAATAAAAATTAAAAAAACTTTTTATCTATAGAACAAAACACTGCATTTAGGAAATTATACATTCGAACAAGTATCTACGAATCTGTTTATCTTACATGATTAAAATATTCTTCCAAATCTTAGAATGACATCAGTTATAGCCCCGAAATATTGATATTGCTTGCGAATAAAAACCAGATTATATAACGCAGACATTCGCATTTAGGAACGAACAAGTTAAAGTCATCACGCGTGTCTGTCGCAAATAATATTCATACCTGTAAATTATTGTTACATAATACAATCCGACATTAGACACATGACTATCATTTACGGGACATTATCTATATATGTCGTGCGTGACACGAGTTTTTGAAAAAATAGAGGACCATTAGTCGCTTTTGGATACATTTCGATACGAAGGCAACTTTCGTCAGCCCACAAGTCCGCAGTTGCACAACGTTATTATATTAGACGGATTGCGAATTACGTGCGAATGTATAGTGATTTATACGTCGTCGTCACGGTAGCCGGAGTTATTTTCCGAGAGCGTACGATATGTATATAGGAAAGGTTTCATTTCTCGCATCAGCCGTACTCGGCTGATACGGTAAACGAAAATGTTCGGCTGGCGTGGTGCGGAGTAGAGGCAGACACATATTTTTCAAGTTGATTAATATCACCACAGAGGAAAAGGGGAGTGGGGGGGGGGGGAAGAGAGAGATCACGTGTGGTGAACAAATAGTCCCTTCATGCCGAGGTTTCCGAGAACGAAACAGGAACAAAACAAATAGCCTGCGATGCCGGTGAAATTGATGATAGATTGATCGTAGATACCTGATTGCCTCGGTTGTCATCCCATCAATTTCTTTAGAACTTTCCCCAGAACTTGGATCATGGGTCACATTTCGTTATTTTTGGAGAACATTTGCCATGTATTGATCTGCGTCGTATCGGCGACGATCGAACCGTTGGATTTTCTTTTCAGGTGAACTAGAGCGAAGAGGAGAAGCGCAATAGTAAATAGATTGCCTGCGACACCCTCGCATACGCATGCGATATCGTATGCGTGATGTGTGTGCGCATTAATTAGTGCTTAATTATTCGGTTCCCATTATTATTCACGACTTAAGTTACTCGGAGGGAAAAAGAGATATGACGCGGTCCCGTTCATCTCATCCTGATTCTACTTGAGAAGAATTTCGCAACGACACCGAGTACACACGTTTATCAAGGATGCAGAGCGTCTCGACGGAAGGTACCTCACCCGGCGGTCGCCGACTGTCTCGCAGTTTTCATTCCTGCCTTCGCGGAGCCGACCAGGACGACCTTGAATCAGGTATCTAAAATACGAAGCTGCATGCTGCTCATTCGCCGTAAGCGAATCGCGAGTAAATCGCCGATACAATAATTGCGATATCGTTATGTTATTGAAGGGGATATCTCAGATAGATGTAATGGCAGATGTTTATCGAAGTTTTAAATAACGATAATAGCAGTTTATGTCCAGATTGCGTTGATTTTTGTACATGAAATTAAAATATCGTGGAAAGTAAACGTGTTCGAAAACATTTACTTCGACAATTCTTTTTATGGTGCCGAACGATCTGCGTAGGATAATGACGGATACGATTAATAAATATGTAGGTGAGTCCTACGCAATATTGCGTGCCTACGCTCGTTAAAATCTCACTTTTCCAATAACCGACGCCTCGCGCGATACGAAAGAAAGCTCGAATATAATTCTCGGGTAATTTTAAAATTGTTTAATTAAACCGTCAGTCTCGTATTTTTCCTTTTTAGTCAATTTCTATGCATTATCAAATTATTGAAGTTTTTTTGATTATTTTTCATATTTAGATCGAGGAAAACATTTCTTTAAAGAAAAAAATTACGTGTTTTAATTTACTCAATGTTTTTGAAAGCTTTATCTGTTATTTAACCGACAATCCTGGTATACGAACAAAAACGTAATTAAAAATTAATTTCGAATTATTCTTTGCGTATGCATTATTTTTTTATTTTCTAAAAATACCTATTTATTTTAAATATACTTTCTAAAGCTGAATAAGCAGGAGATAGTCACTAATTACCCAGTACTTTGTACTGATAATCATTGAAGTTCAACTAAAAAAGAAAGAATGTTGGAGCATTATATAACTAAAATATCGATTTGCACGTTAATTTCAATCTTCCAATACCATATATTCATTGAATTTAAGCACTAAAACAAGATTAGTTAGGTCACATAATAAACATTAGCTAGGTTAGGTATCGCACATTTAATTCACTGATTATCAATGACATACTTGGCATTGGTATCAGTGACTATCCACTGATTCAGATTTAGAGAGTATATTTAGCTATACGTATTAAATATACGTATTAAATATACCCTCCCTTTTCTGCACAAGTAAACGAATATATTTTAAAACGTTATTAAATTTACGAAAATCTGGACTTTGGAACGCTGAAACTCCAGACTATTTTCGAGACAACGATTACCAGACATATGACCGTCCATCGGGGTCTGTTCTCGCATCGTAAAAGTCGCAGAATGGAAATACGCATACCGCGATTGATACTAAACAGATGACACGTACTGGCTCGCATGAGTTCACCCATGTGACACGCTATTCACGAGAGTGGCATGCTCGTGTTGATACTCACGATCACGATCGCACACCACACGTCGGCGACGTGTAAGCGTAGTAAGTGTAAGCGAGGGAGAGACCACGTTAATATTTACTTTCATACGCAGCCTCCGTTTGCAGCAGTCCATTCCCGACTGTATCGTGTTCACTGTCTCGAACCGGCTGAGAGGACTCTCGGTGACTGTCTGTCCGATGTCTCGGATCCTCGATACGATACTTTGACCGCCGTCGAAAAAATTTGCCGTGAATGTGAGACGATTAAATTATTTGTGAATACGTGAACAGTGAGTCAACGTCATTTTTTTTTTTGCGTCATTCCGTTGCAAGTGCAAAAATGTTTTCGATCTTTCAAGATGATTGATTGATCAGAGATCATTATATTGTACATTTGGAGTATTCATATTCTCGATATAAGTGATTCTTTCTGAGTTATTTAAATTAATCAATTGTTATCAATTTTTTTAAACCATAATTGTCGAAAAGATAATTATAGTTTTATATAAGTTGTGTCGTATTTTCTTTGATAATATTTTATATCCATATGTTAAGAATACTTATACTAAAAATTATTTAAAAGACACTTTTCCATTTTTAGAGGCAATTAATATTTTAAAATTTCAAAATCAATAGTATAAAAAATTATACTATTTTTTCTTTCATTTTGCAATAAACATACTGCAATGAAATATGATCAAAGCTGAAAGCTGATAACCGTATACTCGATATGGTATACATGTGACATAACGATATCTCTCAATCAGAACGACAGAGGTAACTAGCCGAGGATATGAGCGACTGACTCAATCAGGAGATTATATATGCTATTAAGGCCTAGTTTCACAACGGTTAATTCTTAACCGAGGTTTAACTTGTTTCTCATCTCTTTCCAATTCTATCAGAAAGAGACAATGAATAAGTTGAACCTCGATTAAGAGTTAACCGTGAGTTGAGAAACTGGGCCTAAGTGTAGGTTATAAGTGATTCATATTAGCAACACGGACTATGGACAGGATTCTGCCAGTTAAGTGTTTATATTCTCACACTTCTACAAGATGTGTCAAGATGCTTTACTTGCCGCAATTGTCTCGCCGCTGAGTCATTACACATAATATATGTATATATTTAACAGACGTCATATCATATAATATACGTTGACCGAGGAATAACTAAACGCTTTTGCTCATTGATACTGTCGATCTCAGTGAATAGGAAGACTTTCTATGAGAATCGTTTTATTATAAGGATCACAGTCAATGTCAGTGTGGTTGTTAATATCAAGAAATTAATATTTTCCACCGACGAGAATTGATAGAAAATCGAAAGACCGCAAGGAAAGTTCTTCATATAATTTACATCCTCTCAATATTCTTTTAAATTTTGAAAAGAAGTCATTGATATTTTTTCTTGGCATAATCGATGCTTCAGAAAACAGCACTGAAGATACAGGTAGGATGAGCCATTGCAAGCAACATTCGAATAGCGAAGAATGATGCACTCTGAATGATGAACTCTTCAGTCTCGCGATGATTCTTAGATAAATGACTTAATAATAACTCAAGGACGATTCGACGTATCGAATAATCTACATTGTGGACATGAGGATCCGCTACGTACCACAGGATATTGGAAACTGCCATAGACGTATGATACTTTTATTTTTAATTATAATTATAAGGAACAATATTTTTTTTAATTTTTAATACACAATTTATTTTTGATACACGGATATTTTGTAAATTATATTCTATTATATCCTTATGTTTATAGAAAAAGAATTTACAATGTACACTGTGTACAATAAAATTCAGGAAAAGTAAATCACGATTTTACAATGAAATCTTTTATGGGCGCAAGGAAACAATAGGATGTAATTGCAAATATTTAATGTTTAATTGTAAATATATGCATATTACGCAATTACAGTATAAACTGTTAAAAAGCTGTTCTCGTGTTTTATCGAACGTTAATTTTCAATAGGTTTTTTTTTCTCTGAATTTTATTTTAGTGAGTATTAAACAATAATTTTTTCCATATTTTTAATACATCAAGTTTTAGGAATTTTACAATCAACAATTTCATGTGCATCACAATAAATCTCTGTAAGGTTATCGCACATGCTCATAAATCTTATGAAAGAAGTTCTTACTGCCAAAAATTGCTTATAAGTATCGCTAACAAGTTCAAAGGCAATCGATTACTTACAATTGATTTACATAGACGCGATTTCTAATTCGTATTCCACTAGATTAGTTCAACTTGCTGGTCTATGAATTATTTGTGATTTGCCGGCTTATAGCCAAAAATATAAAATATTTTCTATTTTATGTTAACGAAATAAACATTATGCAAAATTTTACCTATTTTTGAAAATAGTCCTTTTGAAAATGACTCTTAAAAAAGATTGAATATCACTGCGCTATCACAAAACTCTAACTTACACAACGTGAAGACTGCTAAATTATTTGACGATGCAGAATCTGTAGTAGACGCACAAATGAAATGAAAGTTGCACTTCTTAATTTTATTTTCAACTATAATTATAATTTAACTTTAATTATAACTTTCATGATACTTTTACATCGAGTCTTCTCCTCAATCTTTGTATTTCTTTAATTAATTTTTTTGGTATCTCACAAGTCTCTACGTTAACGGTCCGTCCGTCTGTCTGTTTCCGAGCGTCACCGAGGAAAAAGATGACTCGTTACAATATGTGTTTTGTGCGGTGTCTCTTCTGAAGTATTAAACTCGATTCTGGTACGTTGTCTTTCTCAGAGCAAAACGATAAAAGCGTCTTAAACGTTTGTTTGATCTCCGCGAAACTCGTATCAAAATGTCGCTTTTGTCAATTAACAAATATTATTTAAATAAGAAAGCAAATTTTCAGCGATTAGCAAATGCGATTTCATTGTTATCATTTTAGTATAAATTGGGAAAACATACGTGCATATATTTTTATATATTAGACTGACAAGAAAAAAAATTTTTTTTTTAATTGACCTCTCGGCTCAAAAGCTTCCATTTTATGCCAAAAGAACACTTCTAAATTTTTATCAAATAATATTAAGATTTAGAAGTCGCTAGTGAACGATTTTTAAATCAAAGTTTCAATTTTCCTTAATTTGTTTGATTTGATGCAGAAATAGCTTAATCCGGATTTTAAATGTGGTATTGTGTTTTTTTGGTCGCTGAACACTATGCAATTCATTTAACCCTACGATATACGCTTTAAGAAATACAGTCCGATTAATGACCAATGTAAAAAAATGACCAATTTCGAATTCAAAGTCGATTTTAAAGGTTTTCAAGGTTCTAAGCATTCAAACGAGTCATTACTTTCCCAAAATTGTAGGTTTATTCATCCAGAACAAGATTCAGTTGGAATTTTCCTGGTATCTCTTACAAAGCCTTTAAAAGTTACATTTAACTGGATTATAAAACATTTTTAAGGATGGAAAAAATTTTTTTACATGTCTAAAGCATATCATATCACTTTGTGGTTTTGATATCCTCAAATCATATATTTTTTATTATGTATTCATTTCATTTTCTAATAGGTTTTTTTATTATTGTCAAATTGAGACATTTCATTTGAGGATGTTAAAACCAACAAAGCGCGATACTTTAGAACATGTAAAAAATGTTTTTCTATCCTTTAAAACGCTTTATAATCCAGTTAAATGCAACTTTTAAAGACCTTGTAGAAGGTCCCGGGAAAATTCCAACTGGAAATGAGTACATATATAAAAAAATATATAATTTAATTAATTGAAATAAACTATATAATATGTATTCCAATTGGATCCAGTTCTAGATAAACAAACCTACTATTTGAGGGGAATTTTCAACATCTATTTGAACGCTTGAAATTTTGCTAAAATGGACTTTGAACTTGAAATTTAGTCATTTCTTCATTAATCGTATTTCTTCTAAGTCGTAGAGCTAAATGAATTATTGCATCGTGTTCAGCGTCCAAAAAAACATACAGTACCATATTTAAAATCCGAATTAAGCCATTTTTGCATCAAATCAAACACGTATTGTATTAA
Organism: Atta colombica; assembly: GCF_001594045.1. NCBI lineage: Eukaryota > Metazoa > Arthropoda > Insecta > Hymenoptera > Formicidae > Atta > Atta colombica. Next base: position 3,926,237 of record NW_017259183.1, on the reverse strand, counting down.
GGAAAATCGAAACTTTGATTTAAGAATCGTTCACTAGTGACTTCTAAATCTTAATACTTTTTGATAAAAATTTAGAGGTGTTCTTTTGGCATGAAATGGAAGCCGATTAAAGAAAATATTTTTTTTCTTTGTCAATCTAACATATATATGTGTATGTATATATATATGTGTGTGTGTGCGTGTGTGTGTGTGTGTGTGTGTGTGTGTGCGTGCGTGTGTGTGTGTACATATACATAAATGTATATGTGTTAAAATAAATATCCCATTAACTTGTTTGAGGTGGAAATCTCGTTAATTTTCTTTGTCGAGTAATTTATACCGCGAATTTCTTTCTTGCTTAATGTCGATATTATTTTGTTTCATATCATTTTGTTTTCACCACACACATGTACACAGTCAGAGATTTTATGTCCAAACAGTCAGATAATGTATTTTGATTCATATATCATACTATTTTCAAAGGCACTCCACGTCGATATATTCATTAAAAAGATTATTGTATTAACAGGAATATTCGCCCAGTTCTATAAATGACATAACGTGAAATGCAAAAGTTCACGCATTTAAATTAATCATAATTCCGCCTCTGTGCAGTTGCATTAAAATTTAAATGACAAAAAACCAAGGGAGTACTTTCCCAGCGTATGTACGTAGCGTAATTATACGATTTTAGAGATGTAACATTGTCGAGTATTAAAATATAATTTCCACAAAAATGTTGTCTCATGAAATAGCGCACAAATTGTACGAAAATACAACGGTGAATTTCATTTTCATAACGGGCATTATTTACACCATTTTCCGCACTACCTGCCTCACTTTAATTACAACTAGATTGCGGTATAAAATAACATAAATAAAGAAAGGCAAATAAAGAGATATTTGAGAGGCACTTTAGTGAGACACTTTTTCGAGAGATTGAAATCTTTTACCGAAACACAAATTTTCTTTTTAATTAATATCGAATTAATATCGAAGTAACAATATTTTTATTCCTATATAATACATCTCTCGAATAAATAAAATTAGGTGATGCTAACAAATTTCCAAAAAACAAAGTCACAAAATATGTTATCATAATTAGTGAAAATTTAGTGAAATTAATTTGATATACAAGAAATAAAATATTTTTGAATATTAAGATTAAAAATAGAACTGTTTATTGATTTGAATAAATTGACTAAAGCTGTATTGTTCCAAAAAATTGTCAGCGCTGAAAATCTATAGTTTATTTTTATTACGTTACGTATATATACTATACATTTTCAGCATTAATGTTACTAATACATATACTTATATGCATAAATTTATTTCAAATACATGTATTTGCACGCCGATTATTTTCGGTCTTTGAACACACACAATCAATCTGAAATATTATATAATAATATTATATAATATATTCATATTTCTCCCCCTCTCCCCAAAAATTAGATCTTTGATTTGCTGGTGCTACAGCAAACCTGTATTTTTATTTCACAGTATGTTATATATTTCGTGATAATAAAATTAGCCAACATGTGGCTTCAATATTTGCTTTTGTGTTTAGTATACACTGCCGCATACAGCAAAGATATCGGTTGTTGATTTGTCATTCGTGCAACAAAACTCAAAGCAGGTAACGGCGCGTGCCATCTCATCTCATTATCTCTTGGAACGCGACAAATATTACAGAATACGAAACTTTATCGTATCTCATGATTATACAGTAAGCAATTATTAGCTCACGTTAATAAAATTTCAGAAGTAACGCATAACAATTGATTCATTCATGGCTTCGAAATTTGATCTTAGCTCGTATATTCCTTGTTTCATAAGAAGTTGATTGGAAAGTTGGAGATTGCTTGCTTTAAGTAAAAGGGAGAGTATAAAAAGGAGAATATGGAATTGTTGTAACTCATTTCAAGAACAATAAAACTGATATATGTATATTGTAAGATCTTAATAAATATATTGAAGCGACGATTGTTTATCGAAGCAGATATATTTCTCATGATTTATTCATTTGGAACAGGAATCGAAATAATGGAGAGTGGAAATTATAAATTATTCGTGATAGTTGCGGACAATAATTTTTGTATCTCAGTGACATTTATGTTATATCATTTAAACTTTTGATTAGATGAAATTTGTTTTGACATTGATAACACGAAATAATATACAAGGTGTCCAAGGAGACTATTGCCATAGAACGTGTGTAAATAGAACGAACTAAACTGAGTCATAAAGTCTTCTACCATTTTGTAATTTCGCAATAGTTAACAAGATATATTAATTATAAGTGGAACGAATATATTAGTTTTTAATTTAATTTTTTACTGAAGTACTATTAATTTCACAGAAAAACAGTAGAGACAAAAATTGTTTATTCTTTGCTTTCCTTAGTGTTTGTGCAATAAAGTAAGGCTGTATAATCATTCACATGCAGGCGAGACTTGAATGAGATAACGGCGCGTGCCGTTCCATCGTATCATTGTATAATATATCTCTCGAAATGTGATCGCGACAGATGCTTGAAAATAACAGACACAATTATTTTCTATTGATAGTAGTTCATGTTTACATTAAACTACTATCAGAATTAATTAATGCGATTAATTAACTCTTATAAAATTATTTATATATTATATTATTATACTTTATTGATTAGTTATCAAAGTAATATATGCTAATGAGCAAATTATATTCGAATTAAAATACGATGTGAGATACGTTCGAATTTAAATCATTACTAATAAAACAATGCGTGGATATCAAGAATGATACGTATGAATTTCGTATCAGTTAGTTTTGTATTAATATAATGTACAATATAATGTACCTCGTGCGATCGATTAAGATAGGGAAATATCGTACAAAATGTGACTGTTTTAATAATTAATACGCGTTATTGTAATTGTTGGATATGTATTCGCAAGTGTTGTATTATGAATACAAAAAACGAAATAAGGGAAAGAGATATTAATTTAAACAGTGCAGTGTGTGTGTGTGTGTGTGTGTGTGTGTGTGTGTGTGTGTGTGTGTGTGTGTGTGTGTGTTAAAATAGGATATATTCATCTAATATCTCCCAGATCACTTTGTTTAAATTAATATCATATTTTAGATTAGTATTAATAAATAAATTTTATATTTATTAATTATCATTTGCATGTTAGCTAGAATCCTCAAAGAATTTGTCTAATGATTACTAAAATTTCGTTTTATAATAAATAAGTCAATAGTTTCCTGTGACGAATTGAAATACAAAGTGAAGATTTTATGGCGCTAGTAATTAAATAGATACAAAATACTAATTTATAACGATTTATCTCACACATTCTTTTCTTTTTCCACTTAATTCTTTTTTCTTCTTAGAATGCTTATTTATTCTACAGGCAGGAATAGCTGTAATTGTTATTATCTGCAAGAAACTTTTTTCACACTTATATCAAATCAAAACGTAAGCTGCGTCATTTACGAAGCAAATACTAGAAAGATTAATGTGATTAATGCACATAACCATAATTTGAAATGAATTATTAATGCACATATCCATAATTTGAAATTAATTTTCTAAAATTTCTTTGCAAATCACTCACAATCAAGAGAATTTTTTGTGAATGATTTGTTTAGTTTTAGAAAATTTATTTCAAGTTATGGATACAGATGCATAGATGTCTTAATTTTATTTATCTTTTTTTTAATTCTCTCAACTCGTACGTAGATAATGTTATAAGTCTGATTTTGATGATGGTTACATTTCTATCGTCGACAGGTGATGAATTATTTGCCGCGGTGCGTGTTATGTATATTATTCAGAAAAATTATAAGAAACGCATTGTACGAAATTTATTGGATCAAACTGTGACATTATGTAAACATCTACGGTCAATAATACTGATCAGAAATATTGAATCAGTAATATTGACAGTACGCGTCAATATTTTCAATATTTTTATTCGACTTTACACGATTAGTATTATTGACAACATATTTAGTTTTACATACATTATCTATTGTACTGTGATATACTATGTGAAATGGGTCTTAATAAAGCGATACTCATATTTGAGATGCAAAATTCAGATTGTCATCAGTATTCTACGTCAGTCCATCCATCACTCGTAAACGATCAGTAATAGTGTCAGTATTTACTGACAATATTATTAACCGTGTAGAGTCATCTTAAGAGACGATTATCGTTGTAATTGCTTAGTAATTATTCGTTAGAATAAATGCTCTACGACGTCTTTGATGCGCTTCTCTTGGCGTGAACGATTACGCGAGTAACTGCCGTAAAAGAAGTTGCACAAGCGCCTTTGCGTTTCGCTTTTGCGCGCGCAAACGTCTCGTAACGATTGTAAGAATGATCATAAAATGGCATTTGAATCTACATCGGAGAGAAATCGAAACTGCAGTGTCCTCTATGTATTCCTTGCCCCAGAAAGCCGATCCTTTTCAACCGTATTTCTCTGGCTTGCATGAAACGTATAACCTTATTATCTGGACTTTTTTCTCCCCTTTTCTGTGTAATATTCAATCCGATTCGAAAAAAGTGGAAATTTTAGAAGATATCGGTGCACTGAGATTTTATTTGCCACTGTTAATTTTATTCTTGATTTCTCTTCTAAGAAAAAAAAGATATCACATCGAGCAAAACAACTGTTAAATGCTTCATTGCTATTTATAATTACTCCGGAATATAAATGCAATAATTAACTTTTGTAATCGTATTTACGTAATACAGATCGAATGGTAATATCTTACACAATATTTGTACTTGAAAAAAACATGAATATTTCATTTCTCTGTGGTTATATCCATTATTGTGGAATATTTATTATTATTATTAATTAAACGA
>NW_017259183.1:3893314-3921297 GCF_001594045.1 Atta colombica | reverse complement strand
TATATAGTGTTTATTTATCTAAATACTATATTCTGTATTTAATATTTTTCAAAATAATAATTAATATGTAGAATATCGTTACCTTTATGATACTCGTACATAATTAATTTGATCTCGTGCGACTTAGTAATAGTTTCTTTCTTTCAGTGTCTCTTTATTTGAATGTTTATATTAATTTTCTTAAGAAAGTCGATATACTTTCACTTGGTTTTTTCCTAGTAAAGCCAGAGTGTAATTAAATTTCAAGATCTAGAACTAGTGCTGTAACTACGAGACAAGTGAATGAAACGTTAATAAAGAGATGATTTTACCTATGAACTTGTTTATACTTTCCCCAAAAGGAAACTTCCCAGAAGGAACTTGTTACGCGAGATTGAAAAATCTAAGAAGTTGCGCGAAATTCCCAAGAGATAAATTTATTTGCGTCGAAAATAAATATTCAGCTTAGACTGCTTAGAATATTCCAAGTTCCATGCATCTTTAGCAGCCATTAGCAGCAGGCGTTCCGGATGAAATTAAAATCCTCTCACTCGTACATTATAATGATAATGTTGTAAATCTGGTTTGAATGATGGTTATATGTTCATCGACAGCGGGTGATCAATCATTTGCCGCGATGTGCAAGAAAGTAAGAAAAACATTCTGCCTTTTTTCTCAAACGCCGGCGTCTGTACTTACTTATAAACGAAACTGATTCTGTTGCTTTCGAAAGTGTTAGCAGCAACAGGATGTACGCACGATCAAGTATTTATAGAGCCATGATTTTCTCGAATCGCACAATTTGTGAATCAGGATTACTACATAAATTTCTCTTTTCAAGAGAACACGAGATAATTATCATTAGTGCGCATCGCGATACTCTGCCATTATCGTACTTACTAGTAATTACTGCCAGTAATAAAATTATAACAAATATAAAAGATTATTCTTATTAATTATAAGATATATTCTCTCCTTTCGCTATTGTTTTAAAAGAATCCTAAAGACGATTAGTCTTATTGTAAATAGCACTCATATACAGACGATTTACATATCATTGACACATCATTATATATTAGGGGAGATCGGTATTAATATGTATACTTTAATCCTGAGAAAGGATTTTCGAATCTGTAAAAGAGAAAAAAAATAATTGTTATATTATAAAACTATATGGTTTAGTCGATAATACAGACAACTTTGGGATCTCCTTAAAATTTATTATTTCTGCTAAAACTATTTCTTCTTATTTTGTTACTTTGCTATTAAAGCAATTCATTCAGCGGATATTGCCACGTAGATATTTTCGCATATTTAATTACTCTCTAAATTTCTTGGAGTGAAATCGCACTTTTTTGGAGTGAAAAGTTACTCCAATTATTCATGAAAATACCACCAATCAAAGTGGAGCATTTTTTAACTAAGTCTTTAAGTACTTTATCTGTATATTAATAAATATATTAAAGATTGAAAACATGCATTTTGATTTATTACATTTTATTAATGTTTTCAATAGAAATTAATTTCTTTCATTATTCTAAAGTACCTATACAAAAATATCTTAATCTCTTCGTGTCCTTTTGATTTCTATTTTATGTATAAACAGGCTTACCTCTGATAGATTCATTCCCGAGTTTGTCAAACATTTGACGTTGTTCATACATTCGAAACAACTAAACACAGTTAATAATATAATTGGCAATTGTAAACGGCACTTGTACGAGAACAAGAACTGAGAAGTTAGGCGTGATTTGGTGAAATTTCTGCATTTTAAGTTGAAATGAAGTTTAGAACATCAATAATTTTTTTTAAAAATAAGTGTGAAACTTTTCACTTTTTGTCCTAGTGTGAAAGAATTTACTCTATTAAAGTGAATACTTCCTCCACGTAGAGTGAACTGGTCAGTGACTCCAGGATTAGAGTGAAAATTTTACTCCAAAAAATTTAGGAGTAAGTTTGAGTTGAAACGCAAATACGCATTTATCTCAAAGTTCATTTGAGCATATACTCATGTTCGCGGTTTTATTAAATGATATAATATATTTGTGCATGATTTTACTGTCTTGTATATTTGATTGTTATATTGTCACATAAGATCCACCATAGCGATTTCAGGAGAGAAAAAAGAGAGACGTGCACTTAATCGAGATCTTCTCTCAAGCTGAGAAAGACAAAACTGCTGATTATTCTTACGTTAGGAGCACCGTAGCTATCTTATACTCGATATTTATTATTATAATATAGTGCGATATATGACACAATGATAATTTCGTAACATTTTGCACATTATTTTTTAAAAAATTTCCTCAATAATTTTGCTCAATAATTCGCGTGTTTCTCACAATCAGTGGATGCGTATTGACAAAAATACATTGCTCGAATTGCGATGGAATTACACAAGAACATTAAAATCAGAAAGAATATTTATTTGAAAAAAGAAAATACTACGTACGGTTCGAGTTTGTATTTATTAATGCTACTACATTTACTTTTGATATGAATCTCTATTCAGAAACAACTATTTTATATTTTTGGAAACAATTATGTTATCTTTATATTTTTTTCTTTGTGTATTTATTTGTTATAATAATGTAAGATTTCTCTCAAAATTTCTTTCAAGATGATAGGGGAGACTGGAACTAGTAGACTCATTTTTCAGTTTCGAAAAGTTTCAGTTTTTACAGACGAAATTAAGAAACTTATCGAAAAAATGAATTCTACACCAATTACTACTTTTGACTACTAATAATATTTTAATAATAAGGGGAAACTGATAATAAGAAAAAAAATGCATTCCATCTGATTGAATTGGACCGGGGTAATTTGACTAAGATTATTAAAATGAAGATGTAATGTAATGTATTTTAAGCTACATCTTTGGCTACATATTAATAAAATTTTTTTATTTTTTTTATAAAAATATGTTTTAAGCACAAATATTCGCTTCTCAGGGCAGCTTCTTTTTGTAAAATTTCGTTTCGTGCAAAAAACACGTTGAATAAGTTTTCGAGATTGGACATGAAGGAACTAAACTTATAACATTTTCTCAGGTAAATCTCTTTAAAGAAATAAAATTTTGAGTAAGTACTATAAGAATCGTCACTAAATGAGTCATACAGAATGCTGTAGTTAGTCTACTATATCGCCATCCATTTATTTTTTAAAAACATTATACGATGAAACAAGGACATATAAACAAAAAAATCTGTTGAACTTTATCAAGAATTACACTTACTATGTAAGTAGAAATCGAATATCTCAGACAATCATGTACGATTGTAAAACGAAAATTTTAAGAATAAAGATATTTACTTAGGTGTACGATTTTTTTTAATTGTAGCATAACTTCTATCATAGATGTATTCGCAACGAGATGTTACAGCAGACTGAGCAGCAGTCGCTGCATATTCAGACACGTTTACGCGTGTCTCGCGTGTTTTGTTTTTAATGTAACCTCGACCTTAGTCTACTGACCCCGATCTGCCCTACTCTTACCCATGCTGTCTTTTAAAGTTTAAACAATTTCATTTTTATCGGATTATTTGTTGATTACTATAAAATTTCGCGATCTATCTTCTTTTAATATGTTTATCTTTTTAAAATCGATCTATCTAATTCGAAAAAGTTTTCGTTTTTCAACGAATGTCACATTTTGAAACAAGTATCGTTTAATAAGATTCCGTCTTATTCCAAAACCACGAATGTATTCGACTCAGTATAACGTTTCAAAGAAAGAAAAAAATGCGGTTTGTAATTAGCGCGACCGTTTGGCGCGTGCAATTAGACGAAAGTGTCCGTTCGCGCGCGCGGATGTGAGACATCTTACCTGCTGCTCTGCCGCACTTGGCGCGGCCGGGACTGGAGAGAATTGGAGCGTGCTCTCTTGGATACGGTCCGGGCGTCCATTACGTGCGACGCGCCGTGAAAAAGCTGTCCTCGCGAAAAAGCCGCGAAACGGAGTCGTATAACAGAACTGGCGCGGCGCGGCAGAACGCAGCGGACTTCTGGTTCCGTGATCGCGGATGCGTGCAGTCGACTTCTGGCCGTTCTCTCGTCGCGAATAGGGTCGCCGATATACTTTATACATTGATATTAATCCTCCAAAGTCGACATTCAAAAATCTGTGACACAGTCGACGTTTGTAAGACCTATTTAATTTATGTTAATTTATATTATTAAAAAACATTAATTAATTTCAAGGAATCAAAATGACATAGACGTAAGTCGTAAAAAAGAGTGAATAGGGTAAAATCGCCTATTAGGGGATACTTTTTTTAAAAACTTGTAATTTATTTAATTTATAACCTTAATTTCTATCTTCGTGTTAAATTATGGGAAATATATGTGTGTTTAGCGTCAAAAGTTAGCAGTAGGTAATAGCTATATTTTGTTATGTGTGAAATTTTTTTATCAAAAATGCCGATTTGATCATTCCAAAAAAGTTTCTAATATGAGATATATAAGGTGGTATTTCATATCGATTAAGTTATACTTAAAATTCAATTGGTTCAGCCCTTATTGAGATCCCATAATCTCGAGCCCTCACAATTTCGCCGGCTCGCATAAAGGACGCACGGTAATGTCGCTGCTCTTGGCTTAGCGCCGAGACTATCCACACTGAAAGAAAAGATTGGTTTCTCCAATAATTTAGATAGTAAAATATGCATAACATTTTTAATCGGCTGCAGACTAGAATTTTTGTGTCAGGTTAACCTTATATAAGATTAACGTAAAGTAATCCCAAATAAGGTACACCTAACAAGGCTCTCATCAGATTTAAGTATGGTTGACCTTTGTAAGATTGTATGTTATAAAGACCTGATTTGGTTAGCCTAAGTTAACTTTGAATAAGAAGATTTTTGTTAGGTTTGAATATGGTTGACCTCGTTTCTAGTACGCAGCTACGCCATGAGATGGACGAATTACTCATAAGAAGAAAACGTCCAATGATATATAAGAAGGCGTATGCGATTTGAATAATCTCCTCAAGATTATAAAGTGCCTTCAGGGTGTGCCTCCTTCTTCTGAAATATGTGTTTTTTGCTTCTTTTGGAATGTGTGCTAAATTAATTAAGCATTTGAACAATTCCCGACTTAGAAATTTATCCAGTAATTTTTTAGCAGGACCTTGACTTTATTTCATTATCAGATTCTGATGAGGATCTGATTTATCAGGTCCACATCAGGACCCGATGAGGCTGTCCAGATGAGAATTCACTACTGTGCTGCGTTACATGATTGATGAAGTCTCGATAAACTTACCTTATCAGGATCTGATAACGAAATAAGGTCAACCTGATTAGAACTTGCTAAATTCCTTGGATAAATTTCTAATCGGAACCAGTTGTAGCAGCAAATTTTTAGTGCGTTAGTCTATCTGCAATGTCATATGATTTCGATAGGCTAACGCAATTAAAAATTTGCTACAACCAAAAACTGGTTGCTGCAGTCGATTAAAAATGCTATGCTATATTTTACTATCTAAATTATTGCAGCAACTACAATAATATTTTCTTTCAGTGCAGATAACAGGAATCTAAGGAAAAAATTAAGATAAGCTTTTTATATACAATTTATTATTATATTATATGAAAGTATAGGAACAAAAAATGTTTGAATGTTATGCATAATAATTATATAATTTTTTTATCTGCGTGCATGCGTGCGTGTGTGCGTATGTGTGTGAGAAATCTCAAGAATAATAGAATTGTCATTTTTAACATATTGTTCAACGGTATGCTTTGGGATATGGAATTGTTTTTCATATGAGCTAGAAATACTCCGAGTGACTTCCATGCCTTGCGTTTCACGATCTAATCTTTACAAATCTAATCTTTACATTCACAGTTTATACAAATTATTATGTTTTTCTATCGATTTTAGATCTTACTGTATCACTGCATGCTTTATTATCTATTTATTTTTATCTATTTATTATATATTTATTTTTATATAATAAAACAAGATTTAAAGACTAACCTTAATAAAATTTGACAACATCCAATTTCACAAGTTCTTTTTGCAACGATCATACGTATGATCTAATAATAAATTTTCTACTAAATAGATTTCACACTAAAAAATTCATGATAGATCCAAACACATGCGCTTATTATTTTAACAGAAATCCCGCTATTTCATATTAGGATTTATCCTCATACTTACATATTTTAATAATAATAATACAAATTTGCAGATAATATAAAGAAAATTGAATTGCTTGTCATTTTGTACAAAGATTTATAATTGAATGAGTTTAAGAAACATACCGTTAGTTTCAAAGAAAATTAAAAATAAAATGTCGATATTTCTCTATCGCTAAGAAGAATGAAAAATTTTGTGAGTGTTTCTCATTATTAATGTGTAATGTTCAATAATTTTGACAGATCTTTTTCTTAACAAGATTAAATATATGGCATCGTAAATATAAATTTTTTTTAGAAGCGTTTTATAAAATTTCATGATAGATCAATACCTGATTTTTATAATGAAATTATTTTTAAGAAAATTAATAATTGTTGCAGTTTTGAATGTTTCAATGCATAACAGCACAAATAATATAAACATGATCATTTTCTGTTACAGGTGAGTCTAAAAGCAGATCCTTACCTAGAACTGCTCGACTAGAACGGGACCGCAATGTTCGAGGTGAGTCTCGAGCGCTAGCACATTCTTTTCCCATTAGATTTTGTTTTTCTTCCCTCTTTAATCTTTCATTCAAGAAATATCTAATCGAAATATCCGAAAAAATATTGTATATCAACAAGTTAAAACTTTCAATGTGTAAACATGAGAGAGAATTCTTTCTTCATATTAATCCCTCGATAATGCTCCTAATTGAGCAAATCAATATCGAGAATATTCAAACGTCCCACTTAAATTTGCCGTTAACGCACGGCCCACACTTATCGCCTCTGTAATTTCTACAGAGAACAATACTTTTCTTGGAACGACAATGATCTATCGTTTACAATAATGGCTACGTGCATATTGTACATATAACATTGCGTCAAGGGATATTTGCCTCTTTGTCTTCATCGACTTGAAAAGGAAGGAATAATGCTTTAAATATAAATGCGTGATAATATGTTAATTCAAGTCATAATGCGTTCGCAGAAGTATTACTTTTTGTGAAGTATGCGGTCAATAACAAAAACAAACAAAACTTTTATATAATATATCTTTTTAAATTTTGATAATAGCAAAACAAGCAATTAACTTAGATATATAATATAATAATTTGCGAGATAATTTTATAAAATAGAATGTTAATCAATAAATATTCTCAAAGAGAAAAATCATGATTTAATTATACTTTTAGCGATTGATGTCATATCCGCGTTACATCACGTTACGCATTTAATGAAAAATGACGTCAATTACGATGATAGAAGAGAATCGTCGAGCAATCGGGCGAAAGTATAATGATAATGAGAGCCTCGTCCACCTCGCTACTGTCTTTATTGCGCATTGTTAAGTGTAGACATACCAAAGATAAATTGATCGCAAGGTCGGAATCTTGTAGGCGCGAAGATAATGACAGAATTAATTCGTTAGATAATCAATTGAGATTGCTCTCAAACGCCTTGACATTCTTTTTTTTCTCATGCATGATTGCTAATTCACCAATCGACGAATAATAATAATAATAGTTTAAATAAAAAAAATACTTAGTTATCAGTATAAAACAGTACACAATTTTATATATCATAATCTATTTTTAAAAGAAAAAAGTATACTTGACATACAATTATTGATTAGATATATTATCGATAAAAATTATTTTCTGATATGTAAGTTTTTAGTATTTGTTAGATGTAATTTTTTATGTAATGACGTAAAGAACAATTTAAATTTTAAGCTCGTAGAATTGATATCTTTTTTTTCAGATACTCGTACTTTTTGTTTTCCATGTCGCAATTTCCATATCAGCGACACGGGAATGGAATTTACGGGTAGGAACGTGCTGACGCATTTTTACTTTCCTGGCCCTTTCTCATCCGCACCGTAAAAATTTAATTGTTCATCGAGTGGCCAAATTAGATTTTTTCCGCTCACTTTACTGCAGTGTCTCTCGGCGCGGAAGATAAATGGAAGTCTCTGGTAGCAAGGCATTTATAACGTTTGCACACGAAGTTTATCTTCGAATTAATAAAGATCCCTTGCGAATCAATCTGACTAATTTAAAAAATATATTGCATATAATAAGTATTTTACAAAATATTTAGACTTTGAAAAACAGAAAAAATTATGTTTTATTAAATACTTTGTATTAATACACAAAGATATATGTATCATGTGTAATTTGAATGTGTTAGAAAAATATTCTACAATATGCGTGTCCAAAAGATATTATAAAGGTATTATAAAGGCGCCATAACGGCATTTTTTATTAGATTTACATGTTGTCTGATATCAGAATTTATATTATCAAATGTTGAATAAGTCAGAGGCTGTATTCTGTGATACAGCATGTGACTTTATCGACATTGGGATCGGTACACGAGAATTTGTGAGACAGCACGTGGCGTCAACTACGGATCATACTGGAAACGTTGTAAGATCTAAGAGTTGATGATAGTTAAAACAGAAACCTTCTATAATTAAACTATTTATATTACGTAATGTTAACAGCGGATATATAATTAATTTTATTTGATAATGATTTTAATAAATTACATTTAGATAATTTAGATAATGTTGACTTTAATTGATTTTCTCCATGTATCAGAGACATGTACTTAAAACATTGGAAACTTCTTTACTAATAAATTTATTGTAATATTTAAAATAAGAATCATCAACACTGAAAGAGTAATATTTATAATCTTTGTAAATTTAGACAACTAGACTAGTATACTCTATTAAACTCAATAAGCTATTATAAAGTTGCAAATTTAGTCGCGATAAATTGAATTGATTTTTCACGTATAATATAACGCATAATCTGAATATGTACATGAATAATATATCAAAAAGTGTTATAAACATTAGATTCAATAACGGACAATTCTTGAGTTATAGTGCATCAAAGATGTAAAACTTATGCTCTATATAATTATTAATTAGCAAAACTTAATATCCCAGCAAACGAGAATATTATAGATTAAAATGAATTGAAATTTTTTTCTATCCGAATGCGTATTTTAAATAGCGAATACTTTTTTTTTGGATTTAATTGGATTCAATTAGATTCAATTGGATGCAATTGGATTGAAAAACTGCTTTTCCTATTAAAAATTTTGAATTGAACAATATTCACACTGCACAGAAAAAGCTAATATAATAATTATTTTTAGATTGAAAGGCATAGAGATATGCTCCATGCAATTCCTATAAATGAATAAAAATGCATTTTAGGATTGAAAAGCATTCATTTTAACATTTGTGAATCAATATTTCTGAAAATCTGAATCCATTTCAATTCATTTCAATCCATTCTCGTTTGCTAAGATGTTCTGAAAATCCTTCGAAATGTACTTCATTCAATTCTATCATTGTTCAAATGCGCTGGAGTTGAAAGTAGGAACATTAAAATCATTTTCTATGTCAATACTGTTTTCTTTTAAATTAATTATGCGAACATTTTAGACATTTTGAATGAAAACCTCGCTAGTTATAGAGCGCAAGTTTTACTTTACATTTTCTTTGACATATCTTATCTGGCTTATCTCAAAAATTATATTGAATTTGTTATCCATGAGATCAGATTATGAACTACATCATATGTGAAAATTGAGGTGAAAACCAACTCAATATTAAAATCAAATTTTGCCTAATTAATTTTTCAGAATTAGTACAGAGTTCTTTGAGATTATTTACATAACGATTATATTTCTTGGGAATTGTAGAACATTTTTCTTGCAACAATATTTTTATATAATACATAATTTTTTTCGATTTTTCAAAATGTTTAGGCGGAAATGATTTTTCATAAACAGTATATAAGGTGATATCTTGTTAATTATCGCATCATAGCCATCACGATCAAAGTATCGTGCCAAACTCCCCACATTCTTTCGACTTCTTTTTTGTGTGTATCCTCGTATACTCTATTAACGGTTGTACACCCCCTACAAGGCAGGCACTTGAAGATCACGATCAGATCGTCGTATATGGTCGTCCATTCGTTGGATCGTTGACCGTGTACGAGGTGATACCGTACTCCTCGATTTGGAACTCATCGCATGTTCGTGCACAAGCAAATTAATTTCTACTTAAAGTCCGCTGAAAGTTACTTCTTTCGTGTTTCACCCATATACGTATTATATCATTCCGTCTATCCTTGCCCGTATATTCGCACAATTGAACGATCAGTTGGCAGCGTCGCGTGCGACTTTTGCGGAAAGTACTTCCCTATTTAACGATCTCGAGGGATTCTCGTTATTTATTAAGCTCAACCCCTTGTAGAAATTAAGCGCTCGTTTTTTGCTCTATCTGAACATCTACGCCGGTGGTCCGTATTATTGATATCCGTAGTTTACCTTGGTTTCAATGTTCATTCAATTGCGAAAATCTGCGTGAGTAAAGTGGAAACTATCATATACAGATTCCTCATGTTAATGTCTATATTTTACGAACTGATATCTTTTATTATACTGCTTTTAGATGAGTTTTTAAAATGGTTCATCTGTCACATAGGTTGAATGATTACATTTTATAATTAACTTGCTTTTAATGATTAATGAATGATTTAACAAATGGAGCAGGTCAAATAAATTTTATTTTCCTAATTGTATTCTTTCCAGAAAGAAAAATATGTATTATTTAGAAAAATCGTTCAAAATTTTTTATTTTTAATATTTATGCCTTATAAGTTACTTTTTTTATTAATATCTAGCCCAGTAACAAATGTTACCTTGTTAAAAACAAATCACAGAGAAAAAATTAACAAATGACATTGTGTTAATTCATCGGTACTCTTGGAGCTAATTTCATTGCGTTAACCCATCATTCGTGGCCAGCCTCCATTCTTAAATCTCACTTCTTTCCCACGTCTTATCGGCAAACCTTCATCTATCTTTCAAGAAAGCGACGTAACATTATCCCGCCTAAATACCCGCTCATAGTTCTTCCATTTTGCGCTAAGTGGCTAAGTGTACGGCGCGATAGTTTTATTCTACAAAAATTTATTTCCACTTGCAGTTAATTTATGAGTGCACAGCAGAGGCTGTTCCTTCGTTTACGTAAATGCCTGATGTGTACCTAAGCATATGATTAATGAAGATACAGAGGCCTTTCTGGAGAATATTGCAGTATTATTAAAGAAACAATAAATAATATTGTTGCAATTAATGTTATATTTTAATGAAAACTTGTAATTTATATCTATATTTAGTCGATAAATAATTAAAATAATGTTGCGTAATACTTTTGTTGATCTTATAATAATATTTCTCTCTTCCGTCATATTTTCATATTTTTCAACATAGCTGATTGACAGCAGAATAGAAAATTTGCTACGAAACATATAGAAGCTCGCATGAGATTCTGCAATGTCACGAACAACACAACGCACAATGCATGGCGCTGAGAAAGAGAGAGAAAGTGTTGTAACAAAACAGAAATTACACAACGAATTGAATAACCGTCGCCAATACGATTTTACACTTGCAAATTGATCCTCTCCCTTCGATTTGTAACGATAATTGTCAGCGCACATGATGGCGATTTTTCCGTGCTATCAGTTTGCAGTTTTCTTTGTAGCCGAGATGCATAGCGACGATATGTTGCATTGCCTTGTATTTCAACTTGCTAGAATTGAGCATCTCCTGCGGTTGCATAGTCACGTACTCTTTGTTTATCGACTACATTCTGGTGTTGCTGGCTCTCTCTCTCTCTCTCTCTCTCTCTCTCTCTCTCTCTCTCACTAATTCGTTTCTCTCCGCGTACTATTTCTTCATGTCATTGTCTCAGGGATGTAATCAGTATATTTCGATTCCCTTTTTCCGTTGACAGAAAATATCATTGAATCTCGAGTTGCGATATTTGATTTGATAGAATAATACAAATAAATGATGTGTAAATGTATAAAAAATAGGTATAAACGTATGGTATACGTTTATAGCTATATGTTTCGTAGCAAATTTTCTATTCTACTGTCAATCAGCTATGTTGAAAAAAGTATGAAAATGTGACGGAAGAGAGAAATATTATCATCAGATCAACAAAAGTATTATGCAATATTATTTATCGACTAAATATAGACATAAATCATAAGTTTTCCTTAAAATATAACATTAATTGCAACAAGTATTTATAACTATACTTTTTATACATTTACATATACAAATATATGAATTATTTAATTGATTATTGCTTGAGAAATTTAATTGATTATTGCATACTTGTTTGTAATAGAATTAAATTATTAATTTTAATATATGTAATTAGAAATTATATCTTTTAATATTATTTATTTGTAGGTATATAAATCGCAGACATTTATTTAACATCAAGGGAATTAAAAATATGGGCTACGGATTAATTACTTGATTGTTAATTATATATCATTATTACGATTTAAATTAATTAAAAGTATATTGTAATCGAATATGTTATACTAATTCGAAAAAGAGATAAGAACATGGAACAGGTTAAAAGAACAGATACAGATGCAAAGATTTTTTTTATAAAATCTTTTATAATATCGTTATACATTCATTGACAATTAAACTTTTTCTACTCTAATTTTGAGAACTTTGTATATGTTAGATGTTGCGTTTAATTTATAAGAAAAACAAATATCGTGAACATCGTGTTTAACTAACACGATGTCCATGTTTTTTCTATAAGGTTCTTCGTTATTGACAATATTATCTTGTATTTTCCAATCATACATGATCCACCTCTGCACCTCACGCTTCATCTATTACGCTCGTCCTATCCTCATCTTTTTTACTTCAACTTATTCTATCTTATCAAAGACTCTCTTTTTCTTTATTTTGAAATTCCATTCCGATAGTTGATTCATGTATTTGTTTTTTTATCTTCACAACCGAGGAGCATAAAGTGTTAGAGAAAGAAAGATGTTCGTTTTGTGATCACAATAAAATTATGAGCAAGAAAACCTTTTCGTTTTAAATTAAATATTATTATTTATATAATATTAGAAATCGTAAATACTTTAATATTTAAATGATAGAATTTAATTTTAATGAATATAATAAATCCTAAAGTAAAAAAATTTGTATAAAAGACTATATAAAAGAACGAAATTACGATAAGTATAAATATCTTTTTTTAGAATAGATATAGATATACATTTTATAAATAAATATATATATTCTACACTGAAAAAAGAGATTGATTATTGCTGCAACAATTTAGATAGTAAAATATAGCATACTATTTTTATATGGCTGCAGCAATCAGTTTTTGGTTGTAGCGGCAAATTTTTAGTTGCGTCAGCTTATCGAAATCATATACATCGCAGATAAGCTAACACAACTAAAAATTTGTTGCTACAAAAACTGATTGCTGCAGCCACATAAAAATGCTATGCCATATTTCACTATCTAAATTGTTGCAGCAATCAATCTTTTCTTTCAGTGTATTTCTATCTTTTTTTCTTCAGAAACGCCATAAAGTAAAGATGACGCAGAAAAAAATTATTAGCTATTATTCATTTGTTATTTTTCAAATTAACATTTACATTGTCATTAACAATAACAGTTACATTACGATATATAAGTAGGTAATAATGATGCATATTGCATTGAAGATATGCAGTTTATACAAATCATACCATCTCCATCTAGGCAAGAAGTGACTTATCGCTCGTTATAATTATCACGTATAAATTATACAGAGTAGTCATCCTACGCTACGCATCAATATGTATTTGAAACCGTACTCAGTGAGTGAATTAATACTTGTCGACGATATGTCGGAGAGATACAAGCGCTTCCAAGGTACACCTTGTAACTTCGTGTATGATATCCTGGAAGTGGCAAAAAAGTTTCATCAGCCTACTTGATCGTAGCCAAAGTTTATGTTTCGAACGATATACGTAACTGTTAATTATTTGCGCTGTTCTTCTACTAATTGCTACGCATTAAATCACTCCCATCTTTCGCGAACTTGACACCGACATTGAAACATGGATGCTGTGTGATGAGACGCATGAATTAAAAAAAAATAATAGCTTGTTATATTAGAGAAAAAGTGAAAGTTTTGCAACTATTAACAATAATAAGTTTGGTTATTACTTTGATTAAGGAAATAGAGAAAATATTCCTTTATCTGTAGAAATATTGTCATGACATTTTGTTGACATATTTGAAAAATATAATTAAAACTATTTATATTTTTTATTATTAAAACAAAATAATTATTTGATAATATAATTATGGAACAAGAAAGAAAAAGTGTATTAATTAATTGCTTATCTGCGTAATCTTGATATAAGTTTTTAAAAAGTTGCGTAAATGATTTCTTTCAGTACTGAAAAAAATATTAAAACGCTTCAAATAACTAAAAGTATCAAAAGATAAAAAGTAGCGATTAATTCTTTTCTATAGTTTTTTAAATTTTGCATTTCAAAATTCCAGTGCTCTGTTGGCGCGATGCCGACAGTTTTGTAAACCATTTAAATAGTATTTGCAAATTTATTCCTAGGCGTTGGTGAGAGCATTCCTGGCGTTGCGGATCCTAGCGCGGAATTTCTATCTCGTGAACGAACGCGCGCGCGCAAGGTATGGCAGATAAAGGGAGGAGTCGCGAGAAACATCGGCATGGTTACTTTAGGCCGGCGTTGCTGTATTTCGCTTTTTTTCTTCTCTTTCCTTTCTTTCTATTCAGGACCCGTCGTCGCGATGCAAATATGTTCGATGCAAATGCTGGAGAGCGGAGGTAACGGAAGTGGTAGCGCGTAGATTACGCACTCCGTTATATTTCCTGTCCGACGCGAGTCGTTCCGGTGTCTCCACACACGTGCGTTTATATCGATTCACGTGTTGTTCTCTCTATGTAAATTTCTCTCTATGTAAGTTCTCTCTATGTAAAATCGACCACCCGGGCCACTGCGCCATTTTTAAGCCCAGAATAAGACGCGTTTCTCGCTCGCGCGAACTTTATTGTGGCAAACCTCCGCTGAAGTGATCTAAGTCTCGATAGTTATTCATTTATTCTTACAACATTGCGTTAATGACTGTTATATCCTCTGAATAAATTGATTACGATTGAGCCAGTCATGAAATTTTTTAAATATTGTATTTCCTTATGCACAAGTTTAGTAACAGAGTTTATTCTCTTTTTTTAAACTTTTCAACAATGTCAAGCGACATTTTTATCTTACATATATATTACAAACGTAATTAAATTTATATCAATTGTGACAAACGTTAAATTTCATTAGACTGTATATTTGGATTTCTTTTTTTAAAGGTAAAAATAATGGAATAAGCTTTGATGTTTTTATACTTTTTATTTAATGAAGAATTGCATTATACATTTTACAATAATGAAAGATTAATACGATTTACAACTTTACAGTAAGCTATGTGAATGTATGTAAATGAAATCCGTTGGAAGTGCAAAGGAGAGGCCGGGATAGTTCGCTCTAATTTTAGATTCTGTTACCGAGCAAGCATATGTACCTTCAACGCATTTCGGCGTATTATGTTTGACGGTCCGGAAATAAAATCGCCTTTCAACGTTGCGCGAGCGAGCACCTACACGACGACTTCCGGCTGGCTCAACGTTTTGTTTATTTCTATGTTATCGCCGTAACTTGCA
This sequence comes from Atta colombica, assembly GCF_001594045.1. Taxonomy (NCBI): domain Eukaryota; kingdom Metazoa; phylum Arthropoda; class Insecta; order Hymenoptera; family Formicidae; genus Atta; species Atta colombica. The sequence goes on along the minus strand of NW_017259183.1, from coordinate 3,905,580 downwards.
CGTCGTAGCACGCAGAGAATCACAAAGTAGAAGCGTTTGGTTGTATGTACTCAATGCGAGGAAACTGTGTGAAAGGAATACTAATCCGTTACGCGTGACATTTATACATTCATATCATATTTCCCGTGCAAAGTTCCAACTGCAAAAGTGTTATTTTTATGTTAGAGTTAATTAACACTTCCCTCAGACCTTTATTATTCTTGGGCTCTTTTTGAAATTTTAGCCAGCGGTCCTCTTTTGCATCATCAAACGAAAATATTTGATATGATTTTGTGCACAATTTCCCATTTTTTTAATAAAATGCGCCTCAACTGTATCATCGAGATATAACTTTATAAACTTTTTCTATTATATGGAATATGATTAACTAAAAATTATGTTTTAATTAGGGTTGGGTAAATTAATGTTTTTTTTTAATTGTGTTGAAGTTAAAGTTAATGGCTTTAAAAAATTAATAAAATTAAATTAAAAGTTGAAGGAATAAAAAGTTAACTTAACGTAAGTTAAATCAATATTGAATTAACTTAAAGTGAAAAAAAAAGTTAATTTTGAAAAAAATTATTTTTTAAATCATTATGTCCTAATTTTTCTTAAAATGAAATTAAATAACTACAATATAGATTATTAAGTAAATTAAATTTTTAATTTTTTTATTCACATTTAATATAAGTATATAACACATAACGATATAATTATATAAGTTATATAACTTTAAAAAACAGCTAGCACATAGAGAAGATACAAGATCAGTGATTACTTTTTAATAAGTCTTAAGCCATAAGAAATTGACCAATTGCAATCGAATGCGAAAAGAATATTTGACTGTAATTGGTCAATTTCTTATGACTTAAAACATCTATTGTAGATCCGGACTAAGGCTTATGGCATAAGACATAACCGTATAAATCAATTAGAAGGCTGTATTAGCATCTTAAGAAAGTCTTAAAATATGAACAGATTACGAATATACGCCCTTAATCTCGTTATATCTTATTAGATTTCTAAGATATTTAAAAGAGATAAAAAAGTTTTTTAATTTAAAAGAAAATGTTAAAAAGTTAACGTTTAAAAATAACTTAAGTTAAAATTTAATGCATTTAAAATTAACTAAGTTAAATTAAAAGTTATTAACTTTTTAACTTTTTTTTTAACATTTTAACTAGTTAACGTCCATGTTAACATCCAAATGTTGAATGTCTCGAATCTTTTGAAGTAGGGGAGACTGTCAAAATGCTTATAACTCAAACAGGATGTGGTAGAAAAATCTCTTTTTTTTATTGTAAATTGCTGATATAATATTAGTTTGTTGTGTAAAATGATTTGCACCCCAAGTATTGCATATATTATTTATAACGATTTTTAAGAAAATGAAATTGGTGAGTAAATTTTTCTTATTACCTATTTTGTTATCTGACAAGACTTTGGCATGATTTAATCATATCTTTGTATTCATAGTAGAAAATGACATAGTAGAAAATGACTTAGAAGATCTGTGCTATTAATTAAAATTAATCATTATCTTGAGAAAGTTTATGAAATACAATCTCTTTTATTAAAAATAGCTGTGTGGAGTAGATTGACCAAAATAAGACAAAGTTAGGACAATTAATTTTATTAGAGAACACATTTTTAGAGAATACAAATATATTATATTTCATACAAATATGTTTTTTCATTTTTTTACAGAAACTAAATACTGTACAAAAACAAATTACGTATTTTTTTAAAATAACTATTTTATTTGAATTATTACTATAATTATTATTATTTCTCAAAATATAGAACTGATATTAAAATAAAAATTGTATTTTTTATATGTATTGTCCATAATAAATATGCAACTGCCAATCCTAGAACGTGTAACAATCAGCTCAAAACATGAGGTTAATTGTCACATTTTCCCAGCGTTATTTAAAATTAAATAACTTATTTTTGCGATTTGATGAATTCACGGGTAATATTTTTTTTAACACCTAAAAGATGTAGGTATATTATACCGTGTACATAATATTTCAAAATCAGGCATCCACCTTTTTTTTTAGATCACTAATTAAAAACTGTGACAATCGACCCCGATCTCCTCTATATTATTTTCCGCGATGCTGATTGGTTCTCTTCATGCATTTACTTTGTAAACGGTTGTCGTTGCATTGATAATTGTTTATGTCGTTTTGACAAAAAAAAAAGATTATTACAGTGGAGTTATAGTGTAGTTTAATAGTGTCAAATTCTAAATAGCGCCCACATAGCGCGCGCCTGTTTTGTACTCGACTCATAAAAAAATTGCGTTAGTAAATATTATAATTTCTAATTTTAGTATTAAATGTAATATCTTGTAAATTTTTATCGCATAAATTAATATTTTTAAAATTATTATTATTTGCCAAATGAAAGCAAATTAAATTAGAGAAAGCATGTTTTATATAACGGTTTAAAAAATTTCAGTTTCACCATATCGAGATTAAATCATATTCGTTCTACTATACGATAATATTGTAGTCGTATAAAATACGCGAGCAATTGCGTCGAATGCATTCTGATAATAACAATTGCAATCGATAAACTGTGTCCACAATGTTTTCGATTTGAATATTTTAAGAAAAATTTTTTTCTGTGATTTGATAAAAAATTTGATAATTTAACATTAGTTAATTATGGATGCTACTAATTTTAGTTTATATTTCTTTATATTTTGCTTTTTGAAATTACAATAATGATTACAAAATCTTGTCCATTATTATTTTTTAATGCGATAATGCTAAAATAAAATATATTTCGTAATATATTTGGCACCATTATCTGCAAATATATTAATCTTCGAAGTATGTTAAATAAAATTATATTTTTTCAAAATAATATAAAATATCCGTTACCTTTATAAAACTTTGATTGCAGCTATGTAAAACGCAGATATATATTTTATATTAAAAGATTACAGTTTAATAATATTAATTAAAAATTAACAATTTATTAATATATCTTGGTGCATATAGGATGTTTGATAAATAATGATAAAACTCTTGCACAGGGGACTAAATAAAAAAGACTGAATAAAAGGTCCTATATCATTTTACAATATATATTTTTGTAATTGTTGATATTAAATATTAAAAATCGCCGAATATTGGTTTTCAATAATTTTTTAAGTACTTTCAAGTACTATCAACTTTACAGAAATAGTGACAAAACTTGTTTATTTTTTTTTTTAGTGTTTCAAGAATTTTTTCTGAATTTTTTATTACCGCATTTTCTCCTATTGGTAAAAATAGTTAGATATATAAGAAAATGCAATACAAAAAAATTGACAAAAAATTCTTAGGGCTCTATGACAAGGAAATAAACAATTTTTGTGTCTTGCTGTTTTTCTGTAAAGTTGAATAAAACTTGAATAAAAAATTATTGAAAACCATTATTCGGTTTTAGTAACTGATACCTTGTTAACTATTGCAAAATGATAAAATAATTACAAAATGATAGAGGACTATTCGACTCAGTTTAGTCCGCTCTACTCCTATGTGAGAGTTTTATCGTTACTTATCAAACACCCTATGACTGTTTTCCAATAATCGCAAACATAATTGTTTTTCTGTTTATTTTTTCTAAAATTCATTTTTAATTCTCTTGATTTTAAATATTACTCTACATACAACAAAAATTTAATTGAATCATTGATTCACCCATTCTTTTTTGATCTACGTTCTGTTTTCCTTTGCTGCACTTATCCAAAACGCGTTGCTGCTCCTCTCTTCTCAATATAGCTTGTACTAGCGGTGGAATACATTCGTCTTGAAGACCGTTTCTTTTGAGGCGACAGGTCTCGTATTTTTCCAATTGATAGATGGGAATGTCCTTTCCGTAACGCCTGAACAACTCTTGCGAGGTGGGCAAGTCCGATGTATACCCGGAAATCTCAGGCGTTAAGCAAGGACGTTTAGAGGCTATCACTGACTTCTGACACGCGGGTGCTTTGTCCGGCTTCGCGAATTCTATCTGCGCGACCTCAGTTCGTTGTATTTGCTTTGAAGGCAAACGTTTTTGTATCATACATTTTTCTATCGATGAAGACTTTGCATCTAATGCCAAAATTTTAATGGGAAAGAAATCGCTGTAAACATCCTTGGTTGCTGATCGGACTGAATGACAATTGGATGGAGATATTTGTTTTCTTGAGAGTTTCTTCAAGGAACTTGGTATTTCAAAAGGATGAAAACTGTCGCTCTTATATCTATCTGTTATAGGAGAAGGTGGATCCTTTATCTTTGGGAAGAACAAGATATCAATTTTCAAATTTGGATGTTTACAGTCTGGAAGAAAATGATGTATCATTTCCGGTTTCGGCTTTCTACATGAAACACTTCGTTTTGAAAAAGCTTTTTTACACGAATTCTTGCTTCTCGTGCTTTTAACAGAAACCTTAGAGGAATCAGTTGACTGACTAATTTTGTAAGCACTATCTTTTTTTAACTTTGATTCTAAATGAATACAGTAATTAGTTTTATCTTTGTTTACATTTGAATACTGAATAATTCTAGCCAAAGGATTCTTGGGTGTTGGAATGCATTTGATAAAAACCATTGGCTTAGATGATTTGTCATCATCGTAATAAGATGCCTTTACAATATTTTTTGATGATGAACAATGCACTGTTTTAAAGCTGGGATTGTGTTGCTTGTCAGTTCTTAGAATTGCAGAGGAGGCAATTTCTATCGGTACTTTTATTTTATCAGTTAGAGCTGTTGCGTCATCAATGTGGTCATGAGATTTTAAAATATAAGTTGTTGGAAGTAAGACAAATTTATCATTACGTTGAGAAGTATCAATCAAGTTATCTTGTTGCTTTGTGTCTTTGTGTTGCGGTGTCACTCTGAAAATAAAAAAAATCGCAAATTTCGATAAAAATTTCCTTTGCGATGGCTTTATGCTTAATTTATGCATCGTTTCGGATCAAGTCAAGCATATAATAGGTGTATGTATTATATCAAATATCTGTAGATACACATATTATTTGTTGCTATATATAAATTTGCTATATAAAGTATTACTATTTTGAATATTTTGAATATTTTCCGTTGTTTCTTAGCTGTGATTTAGAAGGATTGAATATTATGAACGTCCTTTATATTTCTATGATAGTTGGTACTAGTAGTGCCGACTGTTGTAAAAAGATGCATCTGTCTTGGCGACATTCCAATATGCTACGAAATTTGAACTAAATTTATGTACTTCGGATATTTATTCATATTAAATGAGCAGTTATGTTTTTCTTTCTTACATTTTCTCCCTTAACTTCATAAGATAATCAATACATTGAGATAAGATATTTTATTCTGCGTGTTAAGTAAACAATATGGAGCCATTCTAACCTCATAAAGTTCTGAGACCATTATTGCAATACTAGCAATATGCTAGCAAGGTGTTAGCAATACATAGCAGTACATAACAATATTGTACACACAATAAGTAGCAATACATAGGAAAACAATATTAACAATACAATAGCAATGCTAACAAAATGTGTTGTATTGCCATAATTAGCAATCACTGTATATTTTATAGTAGTGGTTGATCTTTCGGAATTTGGTAATAGCTACTAAATGTACGATGATTTCATAATGTCAATTAAATATTTGGTTAATACAACCAAAAATAATGTTACTTTTACCAAACTGTTATCATTTGGCTAATATTTACTGTGTAAAAAAGAAATTTACTGTGTTACACTGTGTCATCTGTGTCTCTTGTTGAAAAACTCCCATAAGATGTTTCACTTACATGGCCAAACTTCGAGAGTATGGAAGGAATCGATAAACTAAGAAAAAAAATCTTTCATGAATATGCTCGTTTTTTTTTCTTCATTTTTGAGAAAATTGCAAAAAAATCGATAAAACGTAGTTTTCATTTTTGTATTTATTTATTACTTATTCATTTAAACTTACTGAAAAATACGATTTTATCATTATTTACTGAATCGTTCTTCAAGATGTTAACTTTCGATTTTTTATTCGATCAATGTATCAATTATATTCACATGTTTTTTTTTACCTTGAGAATGAATCAAACGACTGTTTCATCTTCATGAAAGAAAAGACTGGCTGCAGCAAGATTTAGATAATAAAATATGGAATGGAAAAATAAATTTTTGACCATGATAGCTTATCCACAATGTCAATATATGTACAATACGATTTTGATAGATTAAAGCAAGAAAAATTAACTGCTGCAATGTCAATATTTTCTTTCAGTGGCAATAAATTAAATACGAATTCCGAGCGGTTGTTATAGTGTCAGCGGACACCTGGATGATCTGGACCACCGGTCGATCGACTTCGACCTGGCACCCTAGCACAGTGTACTCCGGCGGATATTGCAAATTGTGGTGGTAAATGGGCAGAATATATTCAAGGCCGCGAGACTATCGAATCGAATAACATACAGCTCTTATCGCATGTTCGAACTTATGATGTCTTTATCTCGCGGTAGCCCGAATCTTTAGACATTTCTAGTTTAAATCCCTTAGTCACACCTTCTCTGATAAATTTCGCGTTAAATGTTGCGGTCTCCGATTGCGATCCCAATCGAGAAAGAAAAGAAAGACTCGGGACCTTTGCGGTACGTGGTAAAGTTTCTCAAGGTCGCGATGCTCGCTCAGGTTCGAATTACGCGTCTTGTATCGCTGGGCGATTTCAACCGCTGACTGTGCTGCTCGTTGCCGGCTTGTTAACCGATGGAGAGATATTTTTTCTACAGAATATCTGCATGCAATCACATCACGTTGAGTAGCTTTCATTTCGCACCGCTTCGACAAGCGATAATTCCAGTTTGCATTTACCGTCGCATAATTGAATAATGTAGCAACTATTTTTTATTATGGATAACATTCTATATATTTTTTTACAAACAAGTTTATCTTTAAGGTTTGTACAGATTTATATGTGTTTCACATTTATAATCGAAACTTTGCGTAATGTCGGAAATACAAAATAATTATATGTATACGAAATAATAAATAAAAATAATTGATAGCATCATCAATTTAAATGAAAAGTCTCTGTCCTTTAGTAAGTATATTAATAGTAACAATAAAAACACATGACCACAACTTAATTGCAATTGTGCAATACGTTGATATATTATATTGCCGGCTATATAGAAAATAATACATGACAAAGTGGTGGCTTCATGGTATTTACTCATGGTGTGCGTTAAAGGGTAGAAAAAAGTATACGCGATGAATAAAAAGCGTGGTAAAAGAGGCAGAATGAGGGAAATAAAAAAGGGAGGACGCAGCTGCTCGAAAGAAGAAGACTGTGCAAAAGACAGAAAAGTGGTAAAAAGACAGAAATATGGTAAAAAGGCAAAGAGAGCGTGGTAACGAGAGAGAAGCCTCCCTTTCATGATGACTCATTTACGGCTACGTACGTCATCTCGAATTAACGGAGACGAGTCTGTGACATTTCTTTTCCGACGATTTAGGCTGCAAGCGAAATACAGAGACGTCGTCCATCGTCCGGTCTTTTTTGTGGCATTGCCAAGAGAATGAAAGGAATCTCGTGATTCATAAAACGCTATTTCGGAATGAATGGCGCCATTCAACATTACTGTTTGAATATTTGTAACTGTCAAAATCTTACAAATACCACATGCAATATGATGCAACTTTGTTTAATATTAGTACTTGAGTGATAATTGTGTATACAATTTTATCTTTTATGAATTTTTAAAGAAGATTCTAAAATGTTATGTTAAATTCTATGAAATAATTACAATTAATTTTCTTACTTGAGATCGCGAAAGTTTCTTTCACCATTTACTAATCTTATCACAAATGTCAGACATAACTTTGATTTTCGGATCTTGCTTAAAATATATATTATAAATGAAAAAAATCTTGGCAAAAAATAGATGTATGTAGATGAAATATTTAATTTTAAATGTTAATCGCGCGAGAAGCGAAAAATTCTATTAAACTAATGACTGAAAATGGCATGTACAATGATTATAATCGACATAGGAAGGTGTAAAGCCGGAATAATGCGTGACAATGCCAGTCACGAAAGTTGCTTCGCGGTACGTGATCACGAATGCGATTCTCATTGTCGAATGCTTACGAATTTTGCACCGGTCACTAAACTGGTCCGTCTGTCTGTCCGTCCGTCCATCTCTTCGTCCCGTCAATCGATTCAAATCCCAAAATAAGCATGCTACCCAATGCCCGGCAAGCATATGCAAATCACTCCACTACTCCCCTATGAAGAAAGAAGCTACCGACATTATGTTACAGCTGCCCTCATTCGGCTCTGTACAAATTTTTTCGCTCGATTTCATATGACTGCATCCCACTTTAGGGTCTAATAATGAATAATCATTTCTAACAAGGGGAACGACGATAACGTGCAATTTTTGTATAAGGCTATTATGAGTGTTGAACACTAATAGATCATTTATAATGTACGCTAAAATATTCATTATCATCACAAGGACGTACATCATTTTTTAACAATTCATAATTTTTCATCATTGGCTTGTCGTTCCATGATGATTTTACGACAATTTGTATAGATTTAACTTTGCGAAAATTCGCCATCGAGTAAAGAGTTTAATTTTCTGTTCCAATTTCATCTTTCTGTTTCTCTATAGTGAAAACTTTTAAGCAAAAATTATTACAACTACTAAACATACAGGTTAATGTGGGTAACTTTGCCGATCGTTTCGAGAACTTTTGTCATTTTGTAGAAATCTGTTGTTTTCACTTCTCCGTGTTCTTGAAGATTTCTTTTTTTGAAGATCTCTTTAAACCGTTAATTTTATCTATTTTGTAACTCCTGAAATTTTGTGTATTGTAACTGGAATTTTGACAGTTCGTCGGAATTTTATTACTTGAAGTTAACCGAAATTAACAAAACGAGAACGTCTTTTCGAAATGAATGAAAATAAAATCGAGTTTATTTCCAAATTCGATTTACTTAAATTATCAGTTCTTTTTTCATCCGTTTTATATTCATCACTTTAATCTTTTTGCACTTAAATCTTTATGTATTGATCTTGATTCATAACAAAATACTTTTTGGAACGCAAAAATACCTACTTTTTTCATTCTGCAGATAAATAGAAAACTATTCGACAAGTTTAAAGATAAGTTCGGCATCGACCGGGCAAGCTCGTGTTTAAATATTGCAGATAATATCAGCTTGTCGTGGCATTCGTTGTTCAAACAGCGCAATGGACAGCACCTATGTGGTTTCGTTCCGCTTGAACGGTAGAACAAGCATAAAAGCGACTTCGCATGCGACAAGCCGCAGGGCCTTTCGCTCTGCAGAAAACAGGAGGAAAATGGTCGATGTCGACGTCGACAAGTTTGTTCGCGATTCTTGCTCTTTTCTATCTGAATAACAATCTTTACCTGAATTGATTTAATTTTTATGCAAAGATCAAAGGATAGTTTAGAATGAATTATAAAATTTATAGTTCAATATCTGTATATTAACGAATTGTCATAAATTAACAGATTAAAACGCAGGATTTGCTGATTCAACTATGACCTTGTTTTATTCAATCATTTTCCATTATAATTTTTATAGGTACTAAGAAGAATTAATAGTAGTTAATAATATATATTTATTGGAATTTTAATTCAAAATTAGTAGGAAGACTATAACTCTATCTATCTAGTACACGATATAGGAATTAAATTCGAGGTTTAGTCTCTGAACAAATTGATTCTGTCTCGCTTGTCTACATTCGCTATTATCACCTTAGCCTGTCTTCGTCATCATTCTTCTTTTGCCAGCATTGTCAAGACACGACAAGATGGCAACTGCAAAAAAAAATGAGGGATAAGAAAAACGAAGGATGTGGACGGTGTCGCTCGTTGAGACTTCGCCTACACGCACTCCGTTAAAGTCCGCTTCCCACACGTAATTCATGTTCTTTCAATGCTCATCTCTCGCGCTCCTTAATCTCTTTTTCTCTTCTTTCCTTTCTCTCCTGCTTAATCTCGCCGTAAAATCCGACGTTTACTCTGTACTGCGTGCAGTCCAGGAACCGGAATTGAGATAGCGCCACGTTAATTGCTGCCGATAATAGAATGCGTAATGGAATGTACGGTCGGTCAATCGCGCCTGATCTTTGTACACAGCTAGTAATTATGATGCGCTAATCACGTATCTATATGTATGTATATGTTTTTACCAATCAGTGATGCAATAAACGTGACTTCGCATATTGCAGGTACCTCAAGAGTTATATAAGTTTCAATTGAAAATAAAAATTTTTGAATATACATAACTTTAGACTTGTGTGTGGTATAAATATGGAAAAATTATTCTATATTTATTTGCAAAGATATTTTTATATCTCCATAATAGGGTAAAGTTGCCTAATATGAGATACCTTTTTTTAAAGACTTGTAATTTATTTAATTTGCAACCTTAATTCCTATTTTCGTGTCAATTTGATGAGAAATATTCAAGATTTATCATCAAAAGTTAGCGGCCGATAGTAGCTATACTTTGTATGTGAAATTTTTTTATCGAAAGTGCCGATTTTGTTTATTCAAAAAAAGAATTCCTAATATGAGATACAAGGATTTTCTTGTATGAGATGGTATCTCATAACAGAAAACTAAGGAAAAAATAAAGATAAGCTTTTTATACATGCTTTTATTATTACATACAAGTAGGAACAAAGAATGTGAGTAATAATTAATAATAAAATCATCATTTTTCGTTCAATAGTATGCTTTGAGATATTGAATTGTTTATGCTCTTATATTGTATTAGCTAGGAATATCCTAAGTCATCTCATATTACTTCCATGTCTTGCGGTTTCATGATCACCAAATGTAACTTTTATAGTTAAACAAATCATTATATCACGTATTTTCCTATTAATATGACCTTACTCTATCACTGCATGTAGACTTTATTATCAAATATTTATTTATTATATAATACAACAAGGTTGAAGACTAACTTCAATAAAATTCGACACATCCAATTTCAAGAATCTTTTTTCACAACTACTACACGCATGATTTAATAATGAGTTTTCTACTAAATATGTTTCACTCTATGAGTAATAAGTTCATAATAAAATCAACCACATGCGCTTATTAGTTTAGCAAAAATCCCGCTATCTCATATTGAGAACCTATCTCATAATAGGCGACCTTATTTTACACACACACACACACACACACACACACACACACACACACACACACACACACAAATATTTGTAGTAAAAATTAAGAAATAAGGATTATAAGGATATATTCTGGAATAATAAGGATATTTCCAGGATAACAAGAATATAAGGATAATAAGGATATTTCCAGAATAACAAGGATATATTCTGTTAATTAGTCTACTGTTATGAAATATATTACATCTATTAGCTCCGATCGTCTAATAAGGTAACAAATCGGGTTTATAAGAAAGCAAGGAAATATCTTCACATATTAATGCATTTTTAGCACAAATATTGTATTGTTTGTCCATCGATATATTGTATATTATATTACGCAGGTTTTTTTCCTTGTCTTCGATACTCGTGTACGCGCTTATTTTCAAATTATTGTCGATTATTAAATTAAATTGATAATTATAATAATTATATTCTATATATCCAAAAACGTACGCCACGTATAGTTCGTTAATTTCTTATACTTGCGTCGAGTTTCGCTGTATGAGAGGTTACCGTACGAGAAGTTATGCTTAACATTTAATCACTTCTGAGATCGAATGCAAGACCGCGATCTTGTAATTTCCTGCAAGCAATTACAATTTTTACGCCCACACTGATAATCACAAGATTCGAATCGTATAAAAAGTTTAACACAAATACACATTAACAGAAATACGAATATTTTCTTCTCATCTACATTAGCTATATTTTTAGCTTGTTATGCAAATTATAATCTAATTTTAATGAAGCGTAAGCATCAAATAATATCAAATAATATTAAAAGAATATTTTATATTCAATTGATTTGACTAATATTATCGGATAAGTTTCTATGTAAGAAATAAATATATTTATGATCTCCCCACTTTTATACTCTTCGCACGTTGTGATATTTTATCAATTAATAATCACGTGGTTACTGATATTATTACTTATGTTACACAAAAGCGCAAAAAAGTAGATTAAAATATTTCTCAGTTTCATTGGTCGCATTTCTATTATAATCAGATTGCTTTGCAATATATTACAATTACTTTTGTATTTATAAATAATATATCACTATTTTTATTATACATCTATCG
>NW_017259183.1:3887642-3893214 GCF_001594045.1 Atta colombica | reverse complement strand
TATATATATATATATATTGCGACAATTTCGTAATTTATGTCAATTCATGTTCTTTCAATCATCATTTTCTCTAAGCGTTCTATTAGTTTCGTGATTAGAAAAAAAGTGTTTAATTGCCATATTATACTAGGATCAGTGCTGTCTAACTCGTTTAAGTACAGGTCGTTAAGATCCCTGTCGTGCATAGCGGATGTTGCTGACGTCAGCTTCAAAGGCACGTGCTTAGACGTCTGCTTTCGGTGCGAGGGAGATAAGTAGTGACGTCGAAAACGTGCTTGTAAATGCATTTCCCAGACAGCACTGTCATAAAATGCTAATTGCATTATGCACCTAATAAAAGGTTGAGAAATGGAAAGGGACGAACGTCCAATACTCGTCGTGCTTTTTCCAGAGTTTCCTACATTATAAATAAAGACCCAGTGCACACAAAGTTTCTGGTCATAAATTTTAATTCGTGGGAAACGATACGTTTCTTGTCAAAAAAGTGTTCGATTCCTGTTGCAGAAATTCCACGCATTCTCAATAACGAAATCGATTTTCTCGGTAATGAAATTTTCTAGAACTACCCTTATTCGTTACAATAAATCCGAAAGTACGAATCTGGTCGTAACATGTAAAATGAAATTTCCTGTGTGCTGTGTGTGGGCAGCGCAAAGAGAATCCGCAATCCACGAGATGTTCGCTTTGCTCGCTTTACAATCGCATCCGCACACCCGGCTCTGGGTCATTATTCATTTTAAGCGGCGGCGGCATAGCACGTCAATCTCCACGAAGGACGAGGAAAGCGCATTCAGCGCCAGCGCCGGATCTTGCGCATTATTACAATTAGTGATGTCGCAAACGACACGAACGATCGTGTCTCACGACACGCGGAAGTTGCATTGTGACTCGATGTAAAAATTTGTGACTTGAAAACTTTATGCAATAGACGGTATACCTAAATCAAAGCTGCAATAATGCAAAAAATCTCCAATTTTTACACTGAGAGAAAAATGTTTGGTATTTGTAACTATAATTATATATATTACTATAATTATGATTATTATTGCTATAATAATAATAATAATAACAGTAACTATGTGTGTAGTTCTGGCAAACAAATGTATATAGTTGACAACCTAAAATGACTTAATAACTATATAATTATTATAATCATACAATAATTGAAATTACCATAAAAATGATTCAAGTGACTATAATTTTACAATTATATTTTGTGACAATCATAAATAGTAATATATAATTCTCTCAGTGCATATCTCTCATATTCTACGAATATTCTACGAAAAATTTTGTTCGGTTTTTATGATGAGAATACATTAAATTATACTTGTGTTATTTCTTTTTAATATTTAGAATTCATCGATCTATTTGAGTTCAATAAAATAATTTGGAGTTATGTTTTATATAATACGCGGTTATTAAATGTCAGCGAAACTGCGAACTTACTTTCTCGCAATTTACTTAGCTGATTATGAACGATAATTATATATTGATATATACGAACATATTCTTATTGATATTGCGACATCAATAAATCTATAATAAAAGTCAAACTGGCTTCAGTTACAAGAGTGAAAGGAGTTGCTTTAAAATATGTACAAAAGACACTACTATGGAAACATAAACGACAATATATGTATATGCTAATCTATTTTTACATGCATTTAACAAAATAATTTATGCATATCGTATAAACATAAAAAAAGTTTTTTATCCAAAGATTAGACCATAATATTCCTATGTATTTTGACGCTCTAAAAGCGAATCTGATGTCCAAATTGCTTCATCGCGTTACAATTTTTTTTCTATTTTTTTCTAACGGAACATAGTTAAATAAAAACACTCCAATATATTAGGAGTTTGATTTAATTTTGAAGGTTTTGCAAGAGATTAATGTCAGTGTTATCGAAGACAACGCAGCTATTATTTCTTAATGCTTTAATATTACTCCGCATATTTAGTCGTTTACTAATAATAGATGCAATAAATATCGTGTTTATACTATTTAAAAAATGGAGCTTCCTATGGAGTTTTCTATTTTCGACATGCGTTGCATTTGTTTTTTAATCAAAAGAAAACAGCTGAAGGTCATAGAATCTGATAGAAACTTATGGTAATGTTGCTTCAATTAAGACGTGTGAATATTAGTTTTATCTTTTTCGTCGAAAAAAAAAATGTGACTTGATGGAGCAATTTGGATATCGGATTTGGTTTCAGAGTGTTAAAATACATAAGATTATCATGGTCTAATCTCCGGATTAAACATAAAATTTTGTTTTGTGTGCCCGTGTTATCAATAATTTATTACCAATGAGATATACATGAGATTGTAATTTTGTATATTGTTTTACAAAAAGTTATTGATGTTTTAATTTTTACAATTTAAATTCTCTTAAAAAAAATATTGCCAGATATAATTAATATTAATATATATATAGAATTTTAAATATAAACTAGTTACACAATTTTTATACATTTTTTTAGTTTACTTATTGAATTCTTTAAAAAAGTCATATAATGCGTGAGAAAAAGTTGATAAAATTTATATCTAACAATGAGATATAATGAACCATATATACGACTTTATAATTTTATACGCGTTGTTTAGATCTCTCAAGCATTTATATGTGTAATTTTTATTTATCTCACGTAAGAAAATGAATTTTTTGGCTTATCTGACAAAATATAAAGAGAAAAAGATTAAGAAAATTGTACGAGTTAGAAGCGGATATTTAATGCGTAGAAGTGAAATTTTCACACGAGTTTACTTTCAACGAGCATTTCGAAGAATTATCGCGTGAACGCACACGTTTTCCCTGATTACGATTAGAATAAATGATAATTGTGGAAATAGAAAGAGAGACATTTGTGAAAGCAAACAAAAGCATTATCTTCTGAAACGCTATATGAACATGATTGAAAGGGCTTCTTATTTTTTAAACAACAGTTTCAAGCGAAAACATGAGATAAAGATCATGAAAACTTCATGTAATATTTTTATAAACGAAAGCGGCGTTACTGAAGTCAATCTCAAATCATGATAAATTCTTTATTTAATTTGTAAATGAATTTTAAACATCTCTCTCTCTCTCTCTCTCTCTCTCTCATATTTTGTCTCTCAACTGAAACTTGCATTTCGATTGGCAAGGGTATCTGAAATTTGAGAGAACTTTTTGTCGACGAGCTGATCGTGACATATAAATCGTCCTAAGCCATCTCAGAGACTGGTTATCAAGGAACGAGAACATGGTTTTGAAATCCGAACGATTCACACTGAGCCGACGTTATTTATCGAGTCATATCCTTTCTCGATCCTTTTGACTGCTAGCCTTGAACGCATTTCTACGTCCACATAAATTCGGCAGTATGAATTTTTAAGCTAGCAAAAAGAACTTGAACTTTTTATTTTTTTTTCTCAATTGAAATATTTGATAATTTTGTCCAATAATGATCGCTATGACATGATCGCTATGACAGAAATAGAAAAATTTAATAGAATTTGTGGAAATACGTGAGTCTCTCTCTCTCTCTCTCTCTCTCTCTCTCTCTCTTTCTCTTGCTCTCTCTTTTAAGAAAAATATAAATAAAGATATAAATAAAACAATTATTTTCAACAATTATTTGAAACTGAAAACCTATAAACGCTAATGTAAAAAAACAAGCAGTAAATATTAATGTACATAAATTTAAGATAAAATTGTCAATTATTAAAATTTGTAGTCTTTAAATAGTTACTAACTTTTTCTTAAAACAGCCTTGCAGAAAAAATGAAAATGACCGTAAATTATCGGTTTTACGTTGATTTTAAAATGGAGCGACTTGGAAGAAGCAATAAAATGGTGACGAAACACGATTACGAACGTGTGTTTGAGGGTTGAGTCATAGAAATTTTCTTAGATATATTTTATTTTTCTTTACTGAAGAAAATTGTTGCCGTTTTTTTAAGTATCATTCACGCTGTATCAATGATAGAACGGTCACTGCATTTCAAAGTTGATCAAGCGGAAACTAATCGAGGAAAAAATATATTTGAAATGAAATAACATCGAGTGTAAAACTCAAAAAAATCGTCTCACTATAAGTTTGTATCTCGCTCATACTTCTTATTTTATTATTTTTTTTTTTACAAGATATAGTATTATTATTTCCATGATTAGACATTACTTTTCCATACGTACAACAATAAAACGTGCGAGGCGCAAACAGCATTAATCTCCCAAGGTTGTAATCAGGGTTTCTATTTCAAATAGTGAAAACATTATAACATCGCACGCCCGCGTAACAATTAGTGCATCGTTACGTAAGACATCCCGTAGTTGAAGTTACCTCCCTGGTTATCATTACGTTTTAATTATTACAGGCGATGCTCGTGATCCGTCCGCAAAACACTTTCACATTGTTGCAATATACTGATCACATGTAGAAAATAAATAGTATGCTTGTACATCTGTTCCAATTTATTGAAAATTGTGGAGAAATTTTTGTTGTGCAAAATCAGGTCGAAATGTAGGTATTTATGAGATAATGAGGTGATAGATTTGATTCACGATAACGGAGTTCACCTTAGTGGCATACTTCTATTTAATTTATTCTATAAAATTTATTCTAAAGTACAGACTTTTAATAGTTTCCTCGCTGAGCGTCAATTAAAACTGACGTCACTGTTAGAAGCGATTCTTGATTTTTTCTCACGCAGCATTAAATGCCGTTTCAACTCTGATCTCTACCTCTCTTTTGTTTTTAACAAATTATAATATAAAAAATTAAAACCTACATATTACATTTGGATAAATTGGTATCGTAAAATGGAGTAACTTTGGGAACCAAATTGTGATAATGCATGTTAAAATTGAGATATAAGACTTAAAATCTTCTTAAAGACATATAAGAACGTATACGTCTTGTTATTAAAAGAATGATTTTGTTATAGAAACAAATCAAGGAAAAGCAAATGTGATATTTGTTAAAAACCAATCGATTTGTATGATTGCAAATTAATTCGTCAATGTAACAAATAATCAATAGCAAATAAGAGACTCTCACACACACACACACACACACACACACACACACACATACACATATGTGTGTATATATAAAAGTCGTAGACGATTGCAGGATCCCAAATCGTAAGAAATTGACCAATTCTAGTCAAATATAATTCTCCCTACATTTGACTGGTCGGTTTCTTACGACTTAAGATTCCAAGATTATCTACGAATTCTATATAAACGAGTCTAAAGTCTATCCAAAAGATTAAATTATTAGATTCTATAGTTTTTTCTGTTACTAATAATTGGTTGGTATAGCAGACTAGCAGCAAATAACAATAAAATTTGTTGTCACATATTTACGATTAAAGGTGGCTTGCTAATTTAACAAAATCTTTTCTCTCAGTGTGTAATTTCGGACACGCGTGCTGTTTAAACATTTTTTTTAAATTTGTAAAGTGACTGACTAGGTCAATGTTGTTCTGATTATGTCAAAGTTATCGTTTTACAGTACAAAGCGAAAGAATTTTACTTTTTTTATTTAAAAACTTTTGTTTCTTTGTAGTGTTTTTTTTCAA
>NW_017259183.1:3885298-3887542 GCF_001594045.1 Atta colombica | reverse complement strand
AGAGAGAGAGAGAGAGAGAGAGAGAGAGAGAGAGAGAGAGAGAGAGAGAGAGAGAAAGAGAAGGAGAGGGGCGGGATTGTCATATTTTTAATATTCAGTTTTATTTCCTTGGAAAATGATATGTTTTACGGTTTAAAAATTAAACAATAATGAAAAACAGACAATTAAGAACCCGATAAGCACTTAATGTAAGCGGTAAGCACTTAATGTAATCTTGGGACAGAGTCTTTGAAATTATAAAATTTATATGAAATCTCTATGTATAATCGATCCGATAATTACATATGCATGAGATAATTCATTGTATAATATTAAATAAAATCATATATTTTATCAAATAACTTCATATGTGATAAAAAAATTATTTGTAATCAGATGAAATTATATAAAATCAAATGTAATCTATTATAATATTTCAGCTAGTGATTACCTCCTCGTACAAGCCTAAATTCGCAGTAATAGATTGCGATTATATCAACATATATTTCTCAGTACTACATATATATAATAAATACCGAACGGTTCGGCTTAATTCAAGCCATCTTCAGCAATCTAGTATAATAAAATCTCTTGATGAATAAATCCAAACATCTTGATAGTCTCGTATAATACCACTTCTTTAATACAAGTCGCAATCCCAGATTACCAAATATACGGTTTAAGTCGATTTTCTAGTACATTTACTTTCATTTATCGGAGCATATCGCTGCACTTCACCGTGGATCGTCCTGACCAAGCGGCCACTTCTGGAAGTCTGGTTGAGTGCAGCGTAGAGTCGACGCGCGTGCATTCGTCGCCGACAGGTCGGCTGTCTCTCTCTCTCACCCTCTCTTTCTTTCTTTCACGCGCGTCGAAGAGACTGCCGCCGATAGAGGCGCTCATGGCACGCTCGGATTAAGTCCGGCTCGCCGAGCCAGATAGCCGTGAGTCCGTCCGCGGTGCGGACTGATCGCGCCGCGCGCTACGTTGTTGTACGCGCTTCTCGCACAGAAGAAACGCGTTTGTTCTGTCGAGGGTCGACTATAGATACGGTATAAGAAACAAACGCACTCCCACTCGCGCGGGTGGATTGCGTTACGAGGCGATCGGTGAGAAAAAGAGAGAAGGGCAATCGTCATTCGCGAAACTCGCGTAAGAAAAGCGATTGTGACAACAGGATCGCCACAACTCGCGAGAACACCTCTTACTTTTCTTTCTTGGCGCAGCAGCCGTACGACTCACGACTGTCGCTCGAGAAGTTGCGTCGCTTCGGTGCTCCGCACGCAGTAAATCATATCATCGCGGATAATTCGAGCGTAAATTCAGTGCCAAGTGTATATATGTGTGTGTGTGTGTGTGTGTGTGTGTGTGTGTGTGTGTGTGCGTGTGTGTATCGGGAAAGGTATGCAATCGTATCTCGGTGAGAAAAGAGTTTTATCTCTGTGATGTGTGACGCGACGCGGATGTGTATCTCGGAGTGAACCGAGATGACCGATCACTCTTCCTTCTGCCCGAACGTGGAATGCACTACGTATCGGAATGCATGGAATTCAAAGGAATCGCCGTGAGCTGTGGCATGAATAAACTTTCGGTGAATAATCGACGACAGGTTTGTCCCCCATGATCGACGGATTACTCGATCGTAATCCGGAGTCGCGTTACGACGCGCGTTACTCCGTTACGTTTTTTCTTCTTTTCAGTGAATTTAATGGATTATAATCAGACTTCTATAAATCGTCCCCATCCTCCCCCCTTCTCGACAGACTCGGAGTGCTCACTGCGATCGTAAATCTCGACCGGCTTTGCCAACAATTCCAACGGCATACATCCTATCTACACCGACGGCAATTCTCTACGATCGTCGCAGATTCTTCGACCAGTTCCACCTGCAATCTGCAGCTGCATCTCCTCTTCCATCGGTTTCTTCTGCAGCGAATCTTCTTCGCTATAGACCCATCCGATTTTGCTGAGCCTACCTTGTTTCTTCTGACGTGAGCTACGATTTTCTTTCGGAGCAGATATATTGAGAGACTTGTTTTAACAGAACTTTTAAGTAGAAAATAAGAAATAGTGTTTTAGACAACAAAAAATTTTTTTTCTATACAAATTTAGCACATTTCGAGACAGCAAAAAGTAACAGGAAATCTTATTACGTGATAAGATAGTCGATAAATGCCCCTCCAACGACAAATGATAAATATATACATGTTTTATATACATATAAAAAAATTGCATTTTCAATTAGAAATTACGTAATAAACAGCA
>NW_017259183.1:3840873-3885198 GCF_001594045.1 Atta colombica | reverse complement strand
TATATATATATATATATGCATATACGAAATATTGGAAGATTAGGAGGAGAAAGACGTATACACGAACGAACGTAAAACAAACTTAAATAAGACACAGATAAAAGGTAGCTCTTTGCGGAAGAAGCCGCCACGGAGAGAATACGACGAGGGTTCGCGCGTTCACAGTTCAACGCCTCGCGTCATCCGCGAGTACAGAGATAACACAGCCAGCTGATATTCGTCTTCGTTTAACGACGCACGTGTTCTTTCTTTCTCTTTCACTCGTTTCGGCTATACGCTGTTCTATATGGCAATAGTCTATCTATATTTAGCACGAGTGTCGAGAGGGAAAGAGCGAGGAAGAAATATTCCAAAGGGACAAGTCAGCGCGACGAAAGTCCGTCACGAAAATCCAAGAGAGAAAGACACAAAGACCGAAGAAGAAGAAATGTAATCGTTGTTATTACCGCGACCCTGAAAACCTGACCCTCGTGTGTGACTTGGGTCCATCCGCGAGGACGAGAGGCAGATTATCGTAGTGTTGCCAGTATCTTGATAGTTGCGCACCCCTTGACATCGCGCCCTGCAGTCGACACTCGATACGCAAAAATGCAGTAGCGCGGAGTCGAAGAGCGAATTGGAGCCAATCGAGAGAGAACCGTTTGCAATCGAGACCTAGTATCGCTGTATGGCGCGATAGCCGACGCAATGCGTGTGGCTATCTACTTACTACGAACAATGCGCCACAAGATAAAATAAACGTCAACACAAACGTGACAGATAAAAAGCGCTCGACTGACAATTTAGCATCGACATCCTTTCGATGCGTGTGAAAAGAAACTGAAACGCACTGATAATTCGTGCCAGATAAGCATGATAGCTTCTCACGATAACCGGACGCAATTTGCGCCGTGAACTACACGTGGATCCCACATCGTTTCGAGGAGATTTGGGAAATGCAAAGACATGCTGACCACTGAGAATCCTGAAGAGTCGCCAAAGCGGCGATCTACGTTCTACGTGCCATTGGACGGCAGCGAGCCGGTGCGGCAACCGATTGCAAAGCTGACTAAAGGCCACTCAACAGATGGTAGTTGTGAAAAATTTGCCTGCAACACCTTTCCCATCGGCAGTACGTCGAAGACGCCGACGTCCGGCTCGCTTACGCGCACTTTGAGCAACAATGATGGCTTTACATCGAGGAGAAATGCAGATGAGACGTTACCCGAGGTGAGAGGGAAGGTGCAGTCGTTGACGAGAATCTTCGAGACGTCCAAGTGCGAACGGCTGCCCGCGACGTCCAGTGGTCAAACGGAGCAGAGGAAGAAAGTCGAGAGAACGAGGTCGTTCAAGACTATCGAGCGATTCCAAAGCCGGTTCACCGGTAGGAAGGACTCCAGCAATAGGAAGGACAATCGTTTGAACAACACCATTGCCTGCTTCGAGGTGGAGAACGATGTTGCCGGATGTAGAAAGAAGCCGACGAATACCGAAGAGAAACCCACGGCGAGAATCGTCATCGAGTCAGCTCCGAAGTCGGCCGGATCCAGCCGCGAGCATAGAATCAGCCATCAGGAGCCCAGGATCAAGCAGAACACGACTCTCACGAATCTTCTGATCCGTAGGACTCACAGCACCAAGTTGGCGAGGAGCAACAGCACGTTGGTACGGCTTGGAAGGCACGCTTCCGTCGATAGTCCTTGCACCGTCGAGAAAACGGATGCTCGTGCAAATAACGATAGGTTCAAGAACGAAGAGGCCACCGAGGATCCCGCTGTCGCTGATGATGAATGCATCGAGTCGTCCGTCTTCGAGGACGCCGATATCGATGGCGGAATACACTCAGGTAGACAAACGAGCCTTTTCGGTTTATTAACACGCCGCATGTAAATTCTCAATTCGGATCGTATCAATGTAATAAATTAAATATGTGATAAAGATATTGTTTGGTATAATTATGCTGAACATTATGTTGATTATCATGCTAATATGATTCCAGATTGACGTTGATTTGTGTAATGAAAGTAGTTTATTGATTCACTGGAACAATTTTATAGGTCGTCATATATCTATTAAATATTTCAATAGAAATAGTGAGCAGCTAAACTATGATCATTTAAAATCATATTTATATGAATATTTTTTGTCTTAAATTTGAAAGAAGTTTTGGTTTTAGTACAAAAAGTTTAAATGGATTTTATCAAGATAATCTTATTGATAAAAAAAATTTATGTATACGATAGGTCAGTCAAGAAGTAACTTTAATTTAGCTCTCGACAATCAAGGTTATAAAAATTAAGTTAGTTATTAACTCACTCATGTATATCTTTACGAATATATGTAAAGAAATCCTTTTTTTATCGTGAATGTTATATTAAAAGTAACTAAAGTTAGAACCATGAAGAAATTTAATTGACTTTATACACACCTGATATTTTAATTATCCTATATTGCAACATCATGTTATTATAATGAGTCGAAGCGCAAAACGATATGAGAGCTAGTGAGTGGATAGTAAGATATTTAATAGTAACCTACTCGCGAGATCAATCATATCGGTACTTAAAATCGCCGGAATGATCTTCAAATAAATCAGCCGAATGTACCGGTTTACACGAGTAAGCAACGAGTGTTAATTAGCCACTTCCGCACGATTTCTTACGTCAGCCTCAGCCCCTAAACGATTTTTGTTTTCGACTTGATAATTATGCAATAATTACACGTTTCGCTGTTCCCAAAGCTGCATTTAGGAGCATAGCAAGATTTATGAGGGGATCGAAAGTTCTACCAGTAACAGATTCTGAAGGTTCGCTTAATAAGATCTTAGATAAATACTGCAGACCTGCTATTCACTTCTGAAAATGCTTTATAACTGTCTAAACATTATACTTATTCCAGGATTATCAAAGAAATCCTTTTTACATGTCTGCAATAAAATTAAAAATTATTTCAATTGTGAATAGTATAAAAATTATGGTATACACTTAAACTAATTAATTTATTTTTTCTAACATGAATAGATGTTGATAGACGAGTTGCATTTTTAAATTGAAAATTTCACGAAAACTTACGTGCGTAAATAATGTAATTCTGTTGCTTTCTTCTAAATAAACTATAACAAAATCTTTTTCTTGCATTATCTCTAACAATTATAAAAACAATGTAAAATCGAGAAGAAAAAGATTAATTATTCTTGTTTGTGTGAAGATTGTATATACTATGTTGCACTCAGTTTTAAGTGTACTCACTCTGTATTATACTCTGAAAGTCTAAACATGGCGATTGAAAGTATACAACTTTTACGAGCCATAGTGTACTAATCATAATTACAAAGCACAAAATTACAGAGTGTGCGTTCATCGCCGAAAGAGTCGCGGGACTTTTAAGGGAAGTATATGTGCGTAATGATTATACACGCAAGCGAAACGACGTTATGCATTGTCATATCTTTCTCGATAATGTATCAGCTTTCTGCAAGCGATGATAATATTTACGGAAACATTGTAGTCATCTCAACATTCACATACTAATATATTTTCAGTATATTTCTTATTTCATTTGTCATCACCTACGTAAACAAAATTATCTTTTTTTTATCTTAAAATTAGACGGAGATAAATATTATATGTTTCTAAACAATTAAATCGTTTATTAAATCATTCTTAAAATTATTATTTTAGTACTTTTATTTTAGAGCGTTTTTAAAATATATTAAAATAACAATAATTAACGAGCGTTAAATTATCTGTCGAAACATATTCATTATAAGTAAACTTTTTTTTTCAATTTTTTTCATCATTAGTGGAATATAATATATATTCGTAGAAAAGAAGGTCGATCGCGAAAGGATTTAATTTGATTCACTGCAAATCTCTGTTCCAAGAAATATGCTTCGTTCGAGCAATCCAAATTATAGATTACGTTTCGCGTTATAAATAAAGCAAGAGTCTTATATGTTAAATAATTCACGGTTTAGAGATCAAAAGAGTTAAAGTACAAGCGACAAGACCTTATCTAATTTAAACTACGGCGAATGAATCGTCGCGTTTCACATCAACATCGGTCTTCCTTCCTTCGAGTTAATTATGAAGAATGCAAAGCATACACAGCTAAACACAGTTATCGGAATAAGTACACACAAGTCGCGCGTATTAAATCTTCCCTCGAATACTCTTGTACCGCAGATGATGGAGCGTCTACTCGTATTTTCTTCTTCGCTCTGTAAAATCTTATCTTGATATATTGGCGAAACTTAACAGGGCTGATCTAATGCTTCCGAGAATCTTATTATGGTACAGCGAAAAGAAAATGCATACACAAAGTGTCCCAGATCTGACTTTGGATTCGATGTCATTTTGTGATTAGTTTTTTAAAATTTAATATTAAGTATTTTATTGATTTTTTGAATTCGAATTGTAAATCTCTTAATTTAAATATTAAATAGATTAACATCAATTTTATCTTGTATTTGAAAAAGAGCTCTTTTTTTTCCTTCATTTTAATCGCTTATAACTTTTTAGATTATTTATATTTCTGTTAAAAAAATCAATTTCAGACTGATTAACGAATGTAATAATATATGTTTAAAAGATGATTCATTGATTCATATCTAGGGCACCTTCGTATATCTCGTTTATTTTTATTCCGAGAAGACCACGTGTGCATTACGTTGCTTTTTACGTGCTCTATAACCGAATAGTGTCATTGGAAATATTCAGGATAATAAGAACAAAATCTTTCCTTATCTTCTTGCTTTCTAAAAGAGGATCTTAGTTTGTATGATGAGCTAGGGAAGAATTATCTTTATTTTCAATTATGTTATCTTCAGATAATAAAGCATTCGCATATATTAGATATCAATACTTACGTCTATAATTTATTATTCACTATTCTATCTTTTAAAGAGAATTCCTAAAATGTTTATTTAAATATAAATCTCGCGCGGAATGCAAGAGATCCGGGTTCGACTCCCGGCCGAGGTAATATTTTTCGCAATAAGAATTAATTATTTATAGATTTTAATATGTTATTCAACATTATTAAGATTCTTTCGAAGATTCGAATAAGCATAAAAAATGTTAAATTGCTAGCCAATTTAACTCGTGATATTACTGCGGTAATTTAATAGAGTTAATATTTTTTAAGACTGAAAAATCATTTCGATGCGCGTTTCTGGGGACTACATACGTAGTATATAAATTCACACAAGAACCATACAAGCATTTAAAATCCAGCTAGACTATTTAAGCTTCGATCTCTATAGTTTGTGTTATCACACGTATACGGTCCTATAATATATTATATTGTTTATTTAAATATATTTAGTCTAAAAAACACGTTCATGATATAAAAAATTCATAATATAACAAAAGAAATAAAACTATAGTTTATACATACATATAAAAAACAAAAAATTGTATCTAAACAAATAATTGAATGCATTGAACGATTCCAAGAGTTCGTATATATATATATATACTATTACATATAATATTTTAATTCAGAAATTTTTAAGCAATATTTTTTTACGTTTTCTAAATGTTTTGATATAAAGAATAATAAATTGTTTAGGTCACACCATCGCGTGTCACGAGCTCTCAAATGAAGGCAGAAATTGTTTTCATCCGATCGTAACGTAACGAGGTGTAAGAGGTATAAGAGGTGTTTCATATAGACATAAATAAGGTGTGACATTTCACGTGGACATTTCATAACAATCTTACGTTGTCTAAATCCACAATCTATTTTACCAGAGCTTATTGCATTATCGGTTCTAAACTTATGAAATTATTCCGACGTGCCGATAAAATGAAATCAAGCGCTGTTTTCTCGATGCCATTTACTGCTCCATGACTGTTTCACCTTCTTTCCAGCGTCACGATCTCTCTATGCTAATTTTGTCGGGAAGTAGGAAAGAATGGTAGGAAATGCAGCGCAATAGATTTACCGAAAGAATGGTAAAGTGGTAAATTACGTTTACGTTACCACACGAATGAAATAAACGCGATGGACGTAGCGAAGGTTTTATTGCCAAGTTTAGAATGATTTATACTACGACTAGTAAATTGCAAACTGTATTCAACAAAATTCTACTCAGCTCTACTAATTTTTATGGCTTTATACTGAGATCGGAGTAGGCGCTATTTTTTTTATCATATAACGAACATTATCGCATTGAAAAAAATAAAAAAAATATATCAATTTTAATAAATATTTTATTGAATACTGCCAACTAAATATTTATTAAAATTAAACTATATTTTTTTCTCAGTGAATATTATATATTTTATATAATATAAAATTCAATTTATTGTATTAGAAGATAATATTAATAACGCAATGTGTTTTGAGGAAAAAGTCGATTTATGTTCCAATGGAATCAAATGTACGCAGTGTTTAAAATTTGAAAATAAAGTCTTTGGGTATATCGTTTCATGTTTATTGAATGTGAATTCATCTGATACTTAAAAGTTTAGAGTTGATAGTTTTATTTTGTGACCATGAAATTTCTATATTCTCAACTCATAAAACATAATTTGTACAATTTAAAGAGAACTAGGAACGTCAATCGCTAGTAGATCCTATCCATGTAGTTGTATGTTGAAAATTGTGTATGTGATAAATTGGACGGGTTGAGTGACAGAAATGAACGAGAAGATTTTTGCGGTGGCCTCGTAAATCAGGCCGATACAAAGAGGAGAGAAAGAAGATCGAATTCGTGATTCTGTCGACGAATTCGTCGGTACCGTTAGGACGGCAGAAATTGCATCGCGACGCCCGCCACCGCACATCTTTTATTTCTCGTCGGCCGAAGATCATCTTAATTAAAGAACCGGAGGATTATACTCGTTGACTCATAAGTTGTTCAAACGAGTCATTACTTTCCGTTCATCTCCCGCTATATGTCGTAGCTAAGCAAGTA
This sequence comes from Atta colombica, assembly GCF_001594045.1. NCBI lineage: Eukaryota > Metazoa > Arthropoda > Insecta > Hymenoptera > Formicidae > Atta > Atta colombica. The sequence continues at coordinate 3,878,297 of NW_017259183.1, read as the reverse complement.
AGAACAAGAGTTTATACTATACTAGTAAACGAATGCAAGAAGTATAAACGTAGCTAATAAATATTACAGTTCTCATTGCTTTGTAAATTTTACTCGTAAGAAACCATTTCTAATTATATTTTTAAGTATTCTGTAAAATATGTATTAAGATGTAATTATTAAGATTTTTATTAGTTACATTTTAATGTCGCCAAATTAATTTACGATATATTTAAAAAAAATAAAAGAATCGGAAAAAAGATTTACTTTATTTTTAATGCAATATTTTTTTAAGTTACAGTTAGAGCATTTTATTTTATTTTATTTTTTTCTAATTGTCTTCTTAATATTTGTAATAAATTGTGCATTTGATTGTTATGATATCGTTGTCAAGTTAATGTAAAGTGTATGTTATTTTTGATGAAGGTTGACAAGATTAATAAACCTGACAGGAATGTGGTCCTCGAGATTTTTGTTACTAACTAGTTGGAACACGTGACCGAACAACAGAAGATCCCCACCGTTTGCAAATCGCGTTGATTGCAATCCAGGGACCTGCATCGACATTTTTGAGAACCTACTTATATAGTGGCCTTTCGTTCAACCACCTGCCCTCCTCGAGTTGCAAATCGAAAGAAAAAGTCGCCGTGATTATAGTTCGCTCGACCAAACTTCTCTGGCATACAACATTGTGTCTCTTTATACATGTATATATACTTTCGATATTTTCTTTGCTGTCTCTTGTTAAGTATGTTCATCACTATTTATGATTAATTTGAAGAAATTAGAAAATTCAATAATAACAATGATTTTATAAATCAATCGATCTTTTAAAAATTGGCAAGACTTTAATTAATATTTTCGTGTTGGTAAAAAATAGGTTAAAAGTTACTGTTTATTTTTCTGAATTTTTTAAATAATTAAATCTCATTATATACATATTTTTTTTGGCGTGCGAAATGCAAATTTTTATTTTAAAAAACCATGTAAAATAAAATCTTTGTTACATAACAAATGAAATAGATTTTTCATGAATTTGCTTCTCTATACAACTTACGACGTATATGATAAGTGTACTTTATAAAAACACCATAAGGTCGGTATCGCACGATATTACTGTATGGACCATATTGCATCGCGTTCGTAGAAAAAGTATAGATATCGCGCCGCCACTTCGAAATCGTTTATTCTCTGAACTTTCAGGATTTCATTGCGTTTCGCACAATGTAATGATACGAGTGTGATTTTTTTTTTTATATTTATTCTGATGCTCTCTCTGAGTTTTCACATAAAAAAAGTTTATTCCATTAATCGATCTTGCAAATGCATATTTAAGAGATTAGATCATTTTTTCTTCGGTTCATGTTCTATTTCCACCGCTTGTCTCTACGAATAATTAAGATGACGTCACAAATGGTAATTTTATTTTGGCAATCATGAGAGAAAATTCCGTTCTAATCTCTTTTTCTCTCTCTCTCTCTCTCTCTCTCTCTCTCTCTCTCTCTCCATTTTTACATAAATGGGGAACTCATTGAATCACTCGCTCGAAAGAGATGGGATTTAACGGAAGTAACACGCAAATGTTTTCTGTTGCGAAAATGTTGATGCAGGAATACTAACGATGCACTTACGAAAATAGCGCTTCTTCAATCTAAAAAGCTTCTCAAATAAATTTTTTTAAAAAACATTTAATATTATAAGAATTTTTATTGATAAAAAAGAGATCATTCAAAATTGCAAAATGTTTTAACATTTTAAGTTTAACATTTTAAGTTGTACTTTATTCAAAACAGTATTTCTTTTCTCTAGATTTCTGTTTGTGATTGAATTTGTCATTTTGAAATTAATATTCCATGTTAATTTAGTTGTGATAACAGACGACATATCAATGATATTGGAGATAATGACGTCCATTATATGAACTCGCAAAATGCCACTGCACTGATCTCATGATAGATATTAATCTCATTGACGAAAAGTTTCGTTTGCGAGACTGAATCAGATTTCTTCAAGGCGTATTGCTCAATGTGAGTTTCGTTGTAAATTTTGACACAATGTTACTTAATTACAACTGATACCAGTTTAACTCATGGCTTTTCATACCGTCCTGCAGTTTATACATCACCAATTAAACTTTCAATCATTGATTACGATTTGTTTGATGGTATCTAATTCAAATGTTACGTTTGTCGTAGACAATGCAAGTTACGGTATCAATGCATGCCGATTAAGATTATATTCAAGTATCAAAAATATATGAAAATAAAATTGTGCCTTTATATGTATGTTAGCGTTATTATTTTAAAACACAATATACAGTACATAAAATATTACATGGATGAGAAATGAAGATATTTCAAGAAATTTATGTGTCACTGTCCATTATTAACAAGAATAGACTGAATTCACGAGCGGGAAAGAGTGTCTTCCGCGAACGACCGAACGTGAGAATATGCTGGAAATTTATTCCCATCAGATTTCCTAGTATGGCGAGATTCTTCGATTCTGTTTTCAGAAAAGAAGTTAGAGATTTTTTTAGCGACTCATTCTCGTTTTCTCACGATCGATCTCGCGATTGACTCGTTCTCGATTTCATTTATAGTTTTCACAAGAAAGCTTGAATTTGTCAATTTTTTTTTATCAATTCGTAAATCTTTTTAATCCACGTATAGAATAACGAATATTAAAAAATTATACTTAATGTGGAAGTTGGACATAAAATGTTGTACTAAAGATTTTTAACAATCAATATTGCAAAAAAAGTAGGTAAAAATAATAATGTCCAGAAAAAGTTTTCATTTTTTATTGATATCCAATTGCTTATGAGTTTTACATATCTTTACATTTTTTACTTTTTATCGATAGATATCAACAACACACTGGAATTTCGTTATATGTATTTATATAATTTATAACCGATTCACATCGCAACTCAATGTTAGAGCAAAGTTCTGTTAGTCAAGGCAAGCTAACAGTCGACAGACCGTAATTACACGAAGTGAGCGGATTTCTTTCCTTTCGCCTCGCGGCGGTGGTGGTTGGTGCGTGAGAACAACGAGTGATCGAAAATACTGCTGCGCATGTCAAAAGTCGGTAACGAAACCTGTTATTTTTTAATACCCGATTATTTGCCAATTTTTTATCGCAGTTATCGTTTAGTTCCCAAGGAACTAAACGAAAGAATTTCTTGTACAATAGAAAAATTACCACGAACGGTACAGAACAATAGTAGCATTCTTCTTTCATCGAAAGTTTGTTATCTGGATTATGATGGATGTTTACCAATCTTATGTATCAATTCCTTTTATTGAGACTTTAAATGTCTTCAAAGCTTTTCTTTGGAAGGAAAATAACATATTATTAATTATTTATATTATATAATAAAAGTACGTAAGCAAAAATATGATGTCTATAGGAATCTAAAATGTAAAAGCGTGACTGCTGACGTGAGATGGACATGCATTATTTAAATTGACGGTAGATAAAATCAACTAGGGAGAAATATGTGATAGTCACGATCGATTTAGTTCGATTCATTGAGCAAATCTTAAATCAAGCGCTATACTGAAGGATTTCGCTAACGTCGTGGAAATAGGGCGTGGTTAAAACAGTTATCGAGAAAGGTCACGGATTAAAACAGCTCTCTTTATTTCAGGTGAGAAAACGATGCTTGTAAATTATCGATATACCGCAGAGATATATTTCTGTTCCCTATGTATCGCAGCGCGAATCGATACCTGCAACAATCGATTGAACTCCACATAGCTCGACTTCATTATCATCCAGCTATCAAATTTATTTTTACAAGATTATATTTTTACATTTATATATAAAAAAATTAATTTAATTGTGGCGATGTCATTAATTTATGAAACTGTAATGGTAAGCATAACTATATTTATTGTATTCCTATTTTTTAACATCATATTATTTTATTATTTATCAAATTTATCTGTGTTATTTGTATATGGTACGTCTCAGTCGTTCTAGCAAATCTTGTAAATACGAAAGTGTGTAGGGGAGATCGGGGTTAATAGATTCATTTTTTAGTTCCGAATTTTTATAGAAAAAATTAAGAGATTTATCGAAAAAATGAATTTTATACCAGTTACTATATATTTGATTACTTAATAATATTTTAATAATAAGGAGTAACTAATATGAAAAAAAAAATGTATTTTTCTAATACATTCCATCTGATTCAATTAATCTCGGAACAGGGGTAATTCAACTAAGATTATTAAAATAAAGATTAATTTTAAGCTACATCTTTGGCTGCATATTAATAAAACTTTTATAAAAATATAATTTAAACATAAACGCTTTGCTTCGATTTTGTGCAAAAACACGTCGAATAAGTCTAATTTCGAGATTGGACATGAAGAAATTAAATTTATAACATTTACCACTCAGGTAAATCTCTTTAAAGAAATAAAATTTTGAGTAAGTACTATAAAAGTCGTCACTAAAAAAGTCTTACAATTCCATGCTGTGATTAATCTACTATCTCCATCCATTTATTTTTTAAGAACATTAACAATACACGATATAACAAGGACATGTAAACAAAACAATCTGTTGTACTTTATTAAATAAGAACTACACTTACTATATAAATAGAAATTAAATATTTCATACAATCATACGATTGTAAAACGAAAATTTTAAGAATAAAGATATTTATTTAGGTGTATGATTTTTTAAAATTGTAGCGTAACTTCTATCATAGATGTGTTCGCAACGAGATATTACAGTAAACTGAGCGGCAATCGCTGCGTTCTCAGACATGTTTACGCGTGATTCGCGTGTTTTGTTTTTAATGTAGCCTCTACTTTTTAATGTAGCCGCTTATTCTACTTACCCTTATAGTCAACTCCGGTTTCCCCTATGCGGTAAATACGCATGTTCGAACGTCACTCAAGCTGATCATTTCGCTACACATGTGTTTCTCTCCGAGACGCGATTTTCCGTACATTCGATACTGCGATCGGCTTACTGAACTCTGATCGGCACAGCGAATCAACATGTGCCAGTTGTATTTAGCGACTTGTTTATCGATTGCACATACAAACATTAAAGATCAAAGTTGGCTAATTAATGTTGAATGACTGTCAAGAAAGCATCACTCGCTATAAACGTTTTCCGTATAGGACGTCTCCCACGTGGAGAATTCAACGGAAAATGATTGACAGAGGCGTGAAAACGAGGTTGACATATGCAAATGTGACTATTCCTTTCCCTTGGAAGATAGAAATCCCGTGACGCGTAGTAGAATCCCTCGTTTACTCTTACGTCTAACCCATACAACTCGACAATAAATATGCTAATTTCCCAGTTGCTGCACTCTAGTTTTCCAACGTCAATAGGGGAAGATAGACGCATTGCAACGCAGACAAATAAAAAAAGCGATCTAAAAGTCAATCGTCGCATTGTTTATTTAATAAATTTCTTTTAACTTACAATTTATTTAATAATTATATAATATTTTTTATTTAAAAATAACAAATATATCCTTTTAGTGAATGATTTATAAGAATTATACTACATAAGAATAAAAATGAAGCCTAGAAACAAACAAAAATTAATTTAAATTAACTTTGTATCAATGTAACTTCCTTCTTTTTTTGTAAAATATTATTCATTGTTGTGAAATTTACAGTTTATTATTTTTGCAATATTAGTCCACAAAATTTTGAAAACTTGCTACATGAAGTAATTAATTTAATATATCTAGTGTCTGTGACATGTGTCAGTGAACTGAAGCATTAGTCGCACTGGAAAGAGGATCACACTAAAACATATCGCCGGCGATATGATGCGATTGCATGTATCTGCGGCACATTTTTCTATCTCGTTTCTAAATGATCCACTTTGCATTTCATGGAGCAGCAACTAACATTATCAAGTTCAAAGCGGTTTACCGGACATGACGCAACGATAGGCGTCAGTAAACGTCTGGGAAACATTGTAATGACTGTACTGTATTATTAATTAATTTTGCTTGGTATTAAAAAAACAGAATTTATATAAAATGGATCAATTGAGATATTGAATACTTGAAAAATGATCGTGAAAAAGATATGTATATACACGCATGTTATTTAAAAATTGATTTCTTTAGAGAGAAATGAACCGAACTGTTTTATAAAACAGTTTATTTTATTGCTCCGAAATATTGACAAGCCGTATCCAATCGGTGTAATTGGCAAGAACCTTCCTCATTTCCTTGCGTGGTTTGAATGGAGCTGCCGGAAGTGACATCAGGCAAATGCGTGACGGGCGTACGTCGGGTTGCAGTGGATTCCGCAGAAAAGTGCCGATACACATATCCTACAATGCAGTCAAATGCCATTAAGTAACGGTCGGCACAAATGCATTGTCGAGGACACGATCAATTGAGATAGCAATTTGCTACGAGGTTAGCGGCAGAATGGAGCGTTAAATTGCGCGGGGGTGAAACTGGTAAAATTTACATGTCGCCTTGACTGAAAAGGAAGCACGGTTCACTAGAAAAAAAAATCTGCAGGCATTACGAAATCTGATTACAATGAGAGATTACAGAATTAATTAACTATTCTCATTTATTGAATTTGTAATAGTGCTTACCTTTTTTGTTGTTATGTCATCATTTGTTTTAAAAATAGTAATTGCAAGAAAAACTTTTCAAATGATGACTTATTTGTTTTTCTTTACTTACAATTAAACAATAGCTACAGCTTTTTATAGCGTCTTAACTTTGACAAATAATTTTTTAATATAAAAAATAGTTGAAAATTATACATAGTCTTTTTTTGTGAGTCTATAATTATTATTATTTTCATATTTTGATTGCGCAAAGCCATATTCCGAATGATGTTGTACGCGAAATAACATAAAATAAAACATGTGCGTCACTGTTAGATATCAAAGGAATAATAGCAACTCAATTCCTTAAGTTAAATAACATTTTGTTACTTTTAATTTTCATATATGCAAAATGTATTAATCTATTTCTGTAGTTAGTTTCAAAATAAATCATATTAATCTATGCACTTAGTAAATAATAAGCTAAAGAGTAAAATTTAATACATTTTTTCAAGTTAAATTGTTTAACTTATTTTTTTCAGTTTTAATGGTTTAAATTAAGGACATATATGCTGTGAACAATAAAATTTTTTATACAAAAATGTTAATTTTAACATTTTTGCATGTCTCAGGAAGCCCAATACATCTTCAAGTTTAACATTTTATTTATAACAGTGCAATGCATCGAAAAAGAGCAGTGATAATCTGTAGAAATAAGTTATCATTGCTTAAAAACAACTCTAATTGGATATAATTTGACATTATGAATTTAAGTGAGATTAACATGTATATATACTAGAAACACGTGAATTTACTTGCATAGAGCAACGAACTCGCCGATTAATTACAACAGCTGATTAGCGATGCGTATGCGTGCACGATAACTTATTATTAGCGCAATTAATTACACGATTGTCATTAATTAACGCGTCATACTTTCTATTTTCGCGATCATCGCATTACACAATGCCGTCATCATTTTTTTCAAGTGAGTCATGACCTCCGAATCGACACGCAATATCATGAGAATTGTAATTATTCGAAACGTTATCACTTTTTTTGGAGAATATTTTAACTTAACCACATTTTTAGGTCAATATCATCAATCACTATTCACCGTTTAATTTTTTCGTTAAGGATTTTATATAATTTACAAACTTACTTTTTATTTTTCTTTCTCTTACACACACATACACACACGCACACAGGCGCGCGCGCACAAAAGTTACACTGTTAGAAATGTAAACATGAACTTCCTTTACATGTAAATGAAGTTCGTGGTTGTGAACGAAATTAAAAGTATGAATGATTTAACTGAAAATTAAGTTACAATAGTTACTTAAATGAAATGAACGTGTACATTAAATTTATGAAATTTTAATATACTCTTAATAAAATTTTATGAAAAGTACATGAAATTTCATAAATTTTCATGAAAAATACATTAAATTTAATGTAATGTCATGAAATTAAATTCAAATTGTGTAGCTTAAATGTTAATAAAATTTAAGAACATTTCTAACAATACATATAAGATGTATTAATTAAACATTCACTATAAATATTTCATTACAATAAAAATTATATAATTTCCAATTTCTGTATAGTATATCTCATAAGGTATATCTCATAAAATTATAGTTTTCTCTTATAATCTCTTAATAGAAGATAAATAATATGCACACACATTTAAATCTAGTGTCAAATTTAATCTAAAGTAAATCGCCATTGCTCCTACTAAATATGTCGTTATTTTATATTAAAAACGATAATTAAATTTGAACAGTGCATAAAACATATGTTGTTATACGGAATTGCTACTAGTGAAAAATTGTGTATAACCTATTTTCAACAATGAGAGAATCATAATTTGATACATGAACGTAGTTATTGATAGTTAATTAAGTTTGCGGTTGAATTTTTCAGCCGTTGTTATCGTACGGTTTGCTTTTTCACATTCGAGAGCGTTGCAGCACAACGTTTCATCTCGTCGTGAGAATTGCAAACCGCAGAAGCGACGAGACGAATGTTTCCGTCTTGGCAAAACCATGGAATTTCCATTCCTGCCAAATGGCAGAATTAATATCATTATTTGACAATTTGTAAGATAATTACATCGTTTGTCCGAATACCGCTTTCTTCATTATTATCTATTATCAATGATTCTGATCAATGAATGTTCAGTTTAATTAATTATTAAGTGTATTCTCCATTCATTTAGAAAGAGCTTCTTTTTGAAAATGACAAAATATTTCTTAGGGAAATTATAACAATATATAAATTTCTGAAAAAAATTAAAACTTATACATATTTTCAATTAGTTAGAATTTAAGAACCATCAATAAGAAACGATTTTTATTATAAAGTATGCTAAATTGAAACATCGGTAGACAAAGGGAGGGAGAAGAGAGAAAGAGAGAGAGAGAGAGAGAGAGAGAACGTTTATTATTTTTAATTATAACTGAAATATGATGCAACAAAAGTATGAAGTAAGATGAATATAGTTTTGACAAAGTATTTCAATAATTTTTTATTTAATAATGAAAGATCTAATCTCCATCGATTATTAAAAAAAGAAGAAACGTATAAAAATACCCACTGTCGATTTCTGTAACTTCTGGAAAGCTTATTGTCGCGAGATATGAGAAACGTGACATTTTACACCTTTGTCTGCTTCAAATCACACCATCTGACTTGTCTGAAATTTGCGGCTCGAAATGATCCTCCGCATTAATTTGCATAATTACGTTACTCGATAAGGATCAACCTCCATTGTTGGGATTTTCATTCACGGAAAAGAGTTGCGCGACCTACATAATTGCCTTCGTCACCTATGTGTACGCACAGAGATGGCTGGGCGTGATTTGTGAACAATGAGCATATAAAAAGCGCCTTAATCCGCAAAAATGTATCCCATTGTGACAGCACAACTGCACCGCCCTTCCGATCTCCCTTTCGATCACTTTAAAAGCTACTTTATGGCACGGGTCATGATTAGATGAATGTCCCTATAGTTCTGTGGCTCACTACCGTTAGAGTTAAACTTTTTTCGAGCTTTGTCGCACCTTGTTTGTGCGAGCGTCATCCTATCGATGCTGCATCCTATCAACCACTCCCCTTTCTCGTTGCATCTGCATAATTCATCCGAATCGATCCGATGTGCCCTTCTGATAGTTTATTTAGAAAGATGATGCTATTAAATCTCAGAAATAGCATGACATAGTTGATTTATATCACGTTATTGCTTTGATTGTGATTTTCATGATTTTCAATATATGTAGCATTATAAAATGCGGCTAGATCTCGAATATTATGATGATAAAACATATTAAATTAAAGATTACTCTTAAGATGTGTGATACTAACGTTTTATTCAAAGTTTGATACACAGAAGTTAAAATAAAATTTTTATACACTATTAAATTTATAATGTCAATTTATATAATTTGATTTATTTTATTTCTATGATCTACCTCTATTCAGTATAGCGTTAATTTAACTAAAACAATGGAGTTAAACAATTATTTAACTTAAAATGTATTAAATTTGATTCAAATTTATTAATTTGTTATTTGCTAAATGCATACATGTTAATATAGACGTTATTTGCTTTGAAACTAACTACGGAATGGCTTGATTTACATTCTGATTTACATACATCATGGAAGTTAAACAGAATGTTATTTAATTTAAAGTATTGTACATACACTGCTTCTTTGATATCTTTTAGTATATCTGCACTAAAAAGAGAGTTATAGTTACCATGTTGAGTGAAATAATTTCAATCAAATGTTCAGATAATATAACTAAATACATAATTTTATCTTTACATGTATTTAGTAAATGTTATACCAAACGGTAATATTACTAATAATTTCAATCGAATATTCAGATAATATAAACGTAATTTTACCTTTACAAATATTTAGTGAGTAATATTTACTAATATTACTGTATTACTAATATTTATTTACTAATATTTACTAATATTACTATATTACTAATATTTATTTACTAATATTTACTAATATTGCTCACTAAATATTTGTAAAGGTAAAATTACGTTTATATTATCTGAACATTCGGTTGAAATTATTTCACTCAACGTTTAGTGGCTATAATCAGACTCTTTTTTTAATGCGAGTAACCAATTTTATCACAAATTTCACTGACAGGAAAATATAAATCCATCAGGAATCCGTGTATTTCATTATGTACAGGATGTTGAAAACACCTGGTGTATTTCGTTTACAGTAATTCTCGCAGTATCGAAGATACTACGCGAAACGAAACACTCGATTTGCCATGATCATGTTCTTACCGCAATCCAAGAGCGTGAATCGACTTTCGCGTCCGGATGTACTCTCGAGTCAGCTTCGACATAGAGAACATTGCTTTCCTCCTCACTACGTTTCTTAGTTCCCTCCTTAGGGCGCACGGATGAGTCACGTTTACTCCGACGAAGACCCGTGAACTCCTGCCTCGTCATCCGCCGAGAGTAACGACCCTGACTGTCCCTTTTTCTCCGTCACAAACCAGAAACCGATCCTTCGATGTCATCTAGCTGGGACTTTATTAGAGAGAAACTTAATTACTAGGTCAGAAACGCCGTGATTTTCTAGAAAACACTTATCGCAACGTCCTGATTTAAATTCCTCGCAAATAAAATTCTTCTAATATATAAATATTAAAAAGAAAATGACAGTATTTTTAAATATGTATATTATTAATACTAGAGGTTTAATATTTTAATATAGATGTCGACTTTAATCGAATTTTTTTTCTACTTTATATTTCAATATTATTCCTTAATTGTATTAATTACTTTGCCGACAGTACACAAAGAGAATTTTCTAGAATTTTCTGGAATTTACCTGAAAATTGTTGTGGTGATAATTGTGGATAACACAATGTTTCAAAAAATTTTATATAATTCTTTTTGATTTATTAATATTTCCACAATAAAATACAAAATATGCTTAATTTATGTTACTAAAGGCGTAATAAAATTGCAATGATTTAAAAATATGTTAAACAATTATGATTCTTTATTGTTTTAAATAGAATAGATGCCAAGTAGTGATAAAATATCTCGTATAAAATATTTCATAGAAAACTTACAGCATAGCTTCAACCTGATCTGATCGTTTATGATAATTTTATCAAGCAGCGTGACAATTGATCAGCTAAGATGACGTATTTATCTTTACTAAAACATTATTATATATTATTAAAGTCGTTCACCAGCGAACAATATTCTGTGGATCGACGCAATGGAGTTTAATTTCTTGCATTTAAAAAAACCACCCAGAATAAAAGGCGTAGCATTATGAGCTTATTCACTCTGATCCTAAAAATATATTTGATGAAGAATGTAATTGAAAGATATACTTTAACAATACAGTTTTTAATTGCACTAGTTGTATGCAAAAATAGTTTAGGAATCTTAATAGTTCCAAGAAGTTATATTCTAAAATATTATAATATAATAGCAGCTAATCTGTATTAAAATGTAATGTGTAAATTTTACGAAGTGTAAATATTTTATATTAAAACAATTTACAATTTGCTTGATAAGTTTTATTACGTAGTTTATAAAATATTGTTTGTGTATGTTTCAGAAATTCCTATCATTGCGATGATATTTAACAGATTATCAAATTGTCTCACATTTATCATCACTAAACATGATAAAATTTCTAGTGAATTTTTTAATAAATGTAATAAAAAATTCTCCCCGTATGTCAGTTTATTTTATGTTAATAGGTTTAAGAGCAGAAAACAATTTCCACTTTTATTAATGAAAATTAACATATTTGAGGTAATGATTAAGAGACAATCATATTTGAATACCCAGATCCACTATTAGGTAGGAATAGTGTAGGTAACCTAATCTGACAATTGTATTTGTATATTTACATAAACATTACTGACAAAGTACCTTTGTTACCAAAACTGACTTTGACTAAAAATCCGACTAGAATTAATGGTATTTTTCTCTCTTATTTGTATTTAAGTATGTATTTTTTGGTCTATCTTCATTAATTTGATTAAAACATGCATCTGCAATAATTAAGTTTTCGATTTATACGCTTATGCCATATATCTGCGTTTCTGTAAAAATAAACTTTCTTTATCTATATTCTTGCCATTCTTTTCCATCAAGCATTATATCAAGCTCTTGGAAGCTTATTTAAAGTTCTTCCCCTAACGCAATTTTCGGAGTTTCCCCAAAGCCAATATTTTTTTCTTCGTACCCTCACAAACATCTCGGAGAAGATTTATCATCAATATGCAATTTTCAAAGAAATATTTGCCTCTGTTTTCTGACAGGAAATAGTAAGGAAATAGTAAGGAATCATATGTGTGTTGTAAACTGTAGTCTTCTTTGTAATTTAAATTACTCCTAATGACAAATCCTATTAAAAACGTTCATCATTAAGCTAATACTTAAAAGTAAAAAAAAAAAAGTAATGTTATATTTAAAAATAACATGTTTATTCTTGTACTTTTAAATCATGGAACTGCGTTCTTATTGTATGTTATCTCTGTAATCTCATATAATATTTTCGATCGAGGAAAAAATTATGTTAAAAATTATGCATTACTCGTGCATCCGTGAATGAAACTGCACAGCGACATGCAAACGTGCAACAGTAGCAACAAAAGTGGGACATCCGGTAAAAGCAGCGCGTGAACGTTGTAAAAGTGGCGATGAATGAATAATACACGTATACAGCGAGATTAGCGTTATTAAATTATATCGGGTTTCCCTCGTAAAAAGTTCGGCGGTGCGTTCAGTTGGGAAAGTGGATCGTCATACGCATCTAGGAAAAGTCGCATTAAAAAATTTTTGCAGTCTCTCACTCTGTCTGTTTATTCGTTACCGGAACGAGCCCGCGTGCTTCTATTAATTACGAATCTAATTAACTGGCTGTTAAACTTAGCCTTCTTAGATTCTTCACGGTCGCGTAACGAGATTGCCAGCTGCGATGTTTTGTGGCACATTCACGATTAAATGACTAGACATGAGAGACATCACGAATTAAATTTCTTCGTTCGCGTTTATGACGTCGCATCATGATATTGAAAAATCTGTGATGAAGCAAACTAATTTATTATTTGTAAACATTTACTATATATAATAATTATAATTTTTAATCTTGCAATTCCTATATTAATTTTCCAAATATTTCCAAGTTTCAAAGTAAAGCGAGCATTAGTTATAGTTTTCAAAACAAATTTTCTGTACAGCAAGGAGGTGTGGAGGTCAAGCTTAAAATCAATCTTAAAAATTATATTAAAATAGTAAATAAACATATCAATGCATAAATCCAACGCCATTTATTCTTATTTATATCGATATAATATTTTTTAATTGTAATTATAATAATGAAACAGTTATTATAATTCTTGTATACTTCTTGTTATTGCACAATTCTGCAAATAACTTGAATGTTATTAAATTTATATTAATTTTTTAATAATAAATAAAAGTTAAATCTTTAAAGTAGTATTATAAAGTAATATTTCCAAGAGGGACTAATGGCTCGCCCCGAATAAATAAGTTATACATTTTTATGCTAATTGTATATATTGTACATTTATTTGTCTCACAACAGACAAAAAACTTGTAATTAAAAATTAATCATAAAAATCTATTGTACAAAAATTATCAGAATTTTCTGACAGAATTATTCTGAAAAGATCATTTATAGGGCTCATTTGTGGGAGTTGAAAAGTTAAAAAAATCGCTGTAAAAGATCCGTTTGATAATATTCCATTGCAGAGTAATGTCATCGTTAGAGATAGAGACTGAATATTTCGTGAATTGACACGATCACGAATATGACGATAATAAATTGTTATTTCACGCCAAAAAATCATATGGCGTACACACACACACACACACACACACACACACAAACACACACACACACATATATATGGGGCTAAGAACATTCATTATGTACTGCCAACAAGGTCAGCAAAAGTAACGGTGGCGATAATAAAGTGCCTTGTATCGATATTATTTGTTCTAGGAGCTTACGATCAAACGCCTTTCTCCTTACTTGTATACCGGTTCCTCCTCGGAGGGAGCCTTCATATCCCTTATGCGTGCGTCATGCGATAGAAAACGAGACGATAAGAAATAGAGCGTGCACTTGCACGTATTACCCAGTCCGACGAATAAATGGCGGCATATACAACGGTGAACCAAATAAACGATGAATCATGCATAGTGCGATCGTAACTCTTGAAATGCTGTTTCTCCCTCCGTGGCAAAATACATAATTAAAGCGGCGTCGGGCTAAAAGCTGTCCCTCTGAATCAACTTAGAAATAGGGGCTATCCTGCTGTCTCAGGGAATTCTCTTAGTCATATGTGTGGCGAGATTGTTTAAATGCGCACATTTAACGCTTTAGACTAACAATAACTATTCGAAATAATTACACTGAAAGAAAAATTTGACTGAATATGGCATAGCATTTTTCGATATAGGCTAATGCAACCAAAAATTAGCTGCTACAGCCAATTAAAAATGTTATATTTAACCATCTAAATTGTTGCAGCAGCCAATCTGTATTGAGTTTCTATCAAACTTTATGATACTTCGGAAAAATTCGATATATTATGTAATAATAAAATATGTGTACCTCAAATTATTTATATATTAGTGCGCGAAAAAATTCATATTTTATTTTGTGTCACAAAAAATAATCACAAAAAATAAGCATTAGGTACATAAGTATTAATACCTATGTAACAAAGTAGATCAAGAATTATGATTGTTTAACATAGTTATTATAATTTGCAATTTACTATTTCCTTTTCTCCGAAACATATATTTTCTACGAATAATAGCAAGAAAAATATGTTTATGCATGCGTAAGTGCACATGATAATTCTCGCGCGTCGAGTCACTTTCGCTCGTAGAACTCGATCTGGGTTCTCCAACTACTAATCCAGGGTATATCCCGTAACCGTTCTTTTACTCTTTCTTTCCACACGTTCTAACAAGCGCGATATCTGCGTGTGTTAATATTCGATAAACAATGTGGAGCCCCTCGAAAAATGAGTAAGCGACTGAAAATCCTGAATAAAAACCTTTCAAGATATATTACAGACTAAATTCCCACCACTCGCGACGTTTGACTTTCTCGAGAAGTCATTTTTTTTGACACGCCGTATTTCTTGTCAGCTTCTCATTTATCACTGTCTTTCGCTCTAAAAATCTAACACTTGGTTTCGTCTTGAGTCACGACTGAATGGCCTCTTTTTTTCGCCTGAGAAACACCACAGTAGTACTTTGAACGAGCTAACAAATAATGTAGGTAATAAAGATGGACGCCAACGAAACATATCTCTTAGTATTTAATTAGTAATTGATACACTCTTGGCTGAGGGTCTTGTAAATTGATCAAACGTTAATATACTTCTCTGAGAAATGATTCACATTTTTAAATTCATTAGTCATTGCAAATAAAATGCGTAACATAAAAAACAAATTTTTGGAAATGGTTATAATTTTGATGTATAATCATTGCAGATTATATTCACGAATTTTGTATGTGAGTAATAAGGATATAAGAAACATCTAAAATAATTCAAATCATTAACTCTGTTGTATATATGTATTGGGTTGTCCGAAAAGTTCGTGCCGCAAAAGATTTAAATTTAATAAATGTATACTAAAATTTAAATCTGCGTTTCAATTTTCCTTCAAAATCGGCACGAATTTTCCGGACAACCCGATACATTGAAAATATTAAATATGAATAATGATTTATTTATTCAAGAACGTGAAATTTATAACGAAAAGTAATAATCAATGCTTTTTTAAAATTTTGTAATTAAAAAAAAATTTCTGATCATATTTTTACGATGGTTTAATTAATTAGTAACAATTTGATATTTTGACACTGGAACGTAATACTGATCTATCCCTTTCTTTTCTGTTTCAGGTGAGTTTAAAGAGAGGATTTTTACAAAAGCGACAATGGAATATCTATTTCAGGAAGTATACGCCTCTATTTCTTTTTCATTTTGTTTTTTTTCGAAACAGGCATATCTACGATGAACAATAGTTTTCATGGAATAGCCATGGAAATGCATTACCACAATTGCTTGCGCTTTATATCATCGTGGTAGGAAATATTATTTTTGCGCGTTCCCTTGTGAAACCAAGTATTATTACGCGGCGATAATACAGACAGAAAATCAATTAAATCCACTGTTTATTTTCGCACTTCCTATTATACGTTGGAACAGAACGCCTGAAATAGCGAATAATGCATTCTATTTTGAAGAGGGTAATGCACTTCTGCAGCCAGTTTAACAGCCTTAAATTATTGTTGAAATTCGCAAATGAGATCATCTGAGTCCATGAAAAAATTAAACTCGATCTTATTTAATCTTTCTTTTTATAAAACGAAAAAAGATTATTATTAATGATACTTAATTGTATAAAAAAATTAAATGTTTTTAGATTTCATATATATATAGGTACTTTTATGAGATCGAGATTTATAAAATTTTTATAATGCTTATATTTGAAACTTAGTAATTTGGATATGTGTGTGTAACTTATTCGCGAGAACTTTATTGCGGCTTCAATACGGCAAAAGAAGTCAGTGCGAAATCGGCGCGTATTTAAAATGAATTCTCAAAGCTGCTTCACAGCTGCATTTCTTGCGTCGACACGGTTTTATTCGAGACTCGATACTTTTATATCTCATGAGAATATACGTACGCATACGAGCGAGTGTATCGCATCTGATCCACGCCTCTTCGTGCGTTATCGCGAGGAAGCAGATGCACGAATAATGAATTGAGTCTGTCGTAATAACTGATGCTCCCGGTTTACCAATTGAGGAATATATAATGCTTATATGTAGTTTTTAAAATAAGACCATGTATCAATAATGTGTAATAATCTAATTAATAATCTAATTAAATTTATAATAAAAATGCTAAATATATGATATGTTGGGTTGTCCGGAAAGTTCGTGCCGATTTTGAAGGAAAATTGAAACGCAGAAGATTTAAATTTTTAATTTCATTTATTAAATTTAAATCTTTTGCGGCACGAACTTTCCGGACAACCCAATATTTATGATTTATAAAGAATTTAAGACAACACATTTGACATTTTTTACTAATAATTTAAAAATAATTATGAATTTGATAATTATTTATTTTAGTTCTTTATTATGACATCTATTTTATCTATTTAGATATCACACATTTTATATTATATATCTGTATATTTTGTATATTGTATATTTGCATTTTTATACATATATTTCATATATTTTTTGTATATTTGTATATATTTGCACATTGTATATAGACATTAATATAGAAGTTGAAATTCTAAATAGTAACTTCAACATGTTTTCGAATTTCAAATAAATGAAAGAAAAAAATAAAAATTTAATATTATTACAAATAAAATGAAAATGAAAATATACCTAATATTATTTTATAACATATATGTCGAATAATATTGTATTAAAATATATGCTATTGGAAGGTAAAGACTTGCGAATCAATTTTACGAGATGTAACAACTATGTATAATATTCTTGACTTTAATATACTTTCTGCTTCTTTTTACTACGTCGTACTTTGCACTGCCATGATTTAAGACGTCATCGACTTATCCAGGACACGGTGAATTTTCTTTATACAGTACGTTCTTTGTAGCTCTCAACAAGTAATCGGCGAGAACAACGTTACGCGTTTTTGTCGAAGTTGCGAACGAGAAGTATAGGCGACGTAAATACGGGCAGAAAAAATTGCATGAGAGGCATAAAAGACGAAGAAGTCGCAAAGAAAAGAGAAGAAAGGAAATGGCGTGACGAGAGAGATAAGACATCGACGAGGGAAAGTATTATAACCATAAGTGTCGATGATCTCAGCCTCGCATGTGCGCCGAGTACAACTGGGTTCGTGACTTATTGCTTAGGCATTTAGAGGGGAAGTTAATATGTAGAAAAAAGGAGAGAGAGAGAGGGGGGGGGGAGAGGGATAGAGAGAGGATCAAGTTTAGAGAAACAGAGATGGAAGAGAAAATGTGTACGTCACTCTCTAAGTGTGTGGTCGCCATTGCTTAATTACGCTCAACTCTGAAGTACTCGGGAGTACTCGAAGGTGAACGCGTCTGTAGTTGTAGAAATTGAACTAATGCTATCGCATAGTGAATCGTATATATCTTTTGAATTGTCTTTCGAGAGCGTGGTTGAGCTCTCGTTTGTAGCAAAGATCAAGGAATATCGATTCATATTTTCAAGACAATTAATTTATGATGTCTTATGAATTCTGCACGGCAATTAATTTCTTTTTAGATTTGCGAACGAAATTAATGTATATTGAATCTTTCAAAGAGATATCTACACGAGAAGAAATTTTTCACAATAAATCGTGCAAATATAAACATTGATTCTACTATTGACATTTAAAATTGTCAGCTTTTATATTACTTTCCTCTTATTAGAATTTAATGATTTAACTACATTAATTCCACTCTAAAATTCATTAAAATAGAAAAACATTTTAAAACTTAATTTAATTTACGATACTATAAGATTGGAATAAGACCGTTTATATTAAATACATTACTTTAAATATGAAGCGCCTATTTAAATGAATTTTATTACAATGAAGTTTATTACAGTTTTTTAAGATTAAATTTGGGAAATTTGAGGGGGTTATTAATATTTCAGATTAATTGGGTTGAAAGTCCAACAATATTAATATTTAAAGTGAGATTTACTCTTTTGAATTGAGATTCACTTCAAAGGAGTGAAATCTCAATTCCTTTCCTGTAATACCAGAATAAATGGAATCTCCAAAAAAAAAGGATTTTTTCAACAAAAAAAAAAGGAGATTTCACTCCTTCGTTTCGGAGTGAATTTCATTCTAAAAGAGTAAATCTCACTTTAAAAAAATGAAAATCTGCCACTCTTGAACAAGAGTAGCCGTATTTTCATTCCTTTTTCAAGCAATTTTCAGTCTCTTCGAGTGAGATTTCACTCCATAGATTTAGAAAGTAACATAAGGTGCATGCAAATCTTATTTTAAGTATAGAAAAATTTTTTTTATACATAATTGTATTATATATAATATTGTATTTATATACCTGCTATATAATAGTATAATTTCAAAATATATGAAAATTTAAAAATTACAATAAATAGTTTTGTGTTATACTTATATAAGTTAAACTTTTAGAAATATAATTTTTTATTTGTTATATATCTTGCATGTATTCTCATTAGAATGCACTTCACAAATGTATGCAACATTGCAATACCGTAATACATCCAATAATATCTGTGCTCGTTGCACATTTATATTATATGCAATTACTGCACCTATAGATTAATACTATTATTTTTCTTTGAAGGGAGGGGGGTAAATTTTAAACGCGGGAAAGCAGATACTTTAATATAAAAATTGATACATCTTTTTTGAACACGTGCAGATTATCATTTTTATTATTTAGTTATTGATATATGATAATTTAATTCTAATAATATTATTAGATCAATTAGATTATCAACATATGATAGATGTTGCTCGAAATTATTTCTAGATTAATTATTACTATACGGTGTTTTTCGCATTCATGTGCATTCATGTTGCGATAATTAAATTGCAAACAAAATCATGTATGCACGATATGTTTTCCAGAATACGTTTAAAGTATTTCATTCATACTCGAATTCGTGCTTCTTTACACGTTTTTAATATGCAACAGGCGCAATTTTTCTGATCTTCTAATTTGTGTCATGTCTATGACAAAAGCGCATCTTGTTTGCAATTAAAATTTTAAAGATTACAACGTTCAATCAATTACTATGTTAATATTCTTGAGACTTCCACGAGTGCTTTCTAGATTATGCGTTTCGCGGGTTTTCTTTCTGTTCAGATCCATTCTTGGAATGCCAAACGTTTCGTGAACCTTGGAGTCTACTTCATCAGGGCGAGGAGCAGCTTCATACTGAGCTGCTCCTCTAGGTCGTTCCTTTTTTATATATTATGCTACTTGTTGGAGTGGTGGGGAGAAAGAAGAGAATTGTGGGTGGGGAGAGGAGGGAAATCGGTCAATCCTCAATAAAGGAGAATAAGTTTTCAAATTTTATTTATGTTGTAGCCATTATCTCTATTTAGATTGTTAAGATTTTTGTATCTCTATGGCTTTTGCTTCTCTATATTTTCTTGAAAAGTATGATGAATGTTGGCTATTGTGGTCGTTTTGTCAAACAGTATTTGATATCCTGTTTCGATGTTGTGTTCTAACAATGCTGATTGTGTGACGTGTTTTAACCTGACATCACGTTGGTGTTCTTTTATCCGTAGGTTGACCATTCTCCCAGTTTCTCCAATGTATACTTGCTCTCAGGAACAAAGTATTTTGTACACTCCTGCGGAACTGAATGGAGGTCTTTGATCTTTAGGATTTTTTAAGATTTGTCCCATCTTTTTGGATGGTTTAAAGATAGCTTGGATATTGTGTTTGTTTAATATCTTGCCAATCCGATCTGTTGTTCCTTTTACATATGGGAGAATGGATAGGATTCTTTCGTCTAATTGTCAGAGACCACTGTCTTGTTTGCATTACTGATTATTTTAATTATGTTTCTTTTTGTTGTTTTTCTGTAAAGCTATTTTTAAGTGATTGAGTTCTGTCTATAGATGTTCTTTGTCAGAGATGGTGAAAGCTCTGTGTATAAATGAATTGATTGCAGACTGTTTTTATGCTGGTGATGTGACTCGGCATGTAGGTATCTATCTATGTGTGTTGGTTTTCTGTACACTTGATGGCCTAAGATACTGTCAGGTTTCTTAAAAACAAGAATATCTAGGAAAGGGAGTTTTCCATTTTTCTCTATGTCTATAGTGAAGTGGATATTCGGATGTTGATTGTTGAGGAAAATAAGAAAATAAGAAATTCGACTCTGCCGTGTCTCCATATCACGAATGTGTCGTTTACATAACGGAACTAAACTTTAGTTTTTTGAGTGTTTTTCTCAGGATCTCTTTCTCAAAATGCTTCATGAAAATGTTGGTGATTACAGGAAGGCCTATTGTCGCTCCTGAAGTTTGTTCATAAAATTGATTGTTATAGGAGAAGTAAGTGATTGTTAAGCAATGCTTTATTAGCGGGATGAGGTCGGAGGGGACTTTATGTGAGGCCTTTATTTATGTTTAATGTGTCTTTTAACTTGTGAAACTTATGTGAAAAGGGATTCTACGTCGAAACTTACAAGCAGGTCTGTGGGACTTTTTGGATCTTTTGTATGAAGTCCGTTGACTTAGTTATGTATGATTCGAATTTTCCAGTGAGGGATTATAGTGTTTGTGCTTGGAAGCGGGATAAATTGTATGTCGGAGAGTGTATGGCGCTAACAATCTGAGTGGGATGTTTGGTTTGTGTACTTTTGGTAATCCGTATAATCTTGATGGATTTGTAGGTTTTAATGTTGATTTGATTTTACTGGGAATATTGCTTTTTTCCACCAGGATCTTAGTGTTCTGCGCGATGATTGAATTAGTTGGATCTTTGTCAAGCTTTTTGTATGTTTTTTTTGTTTGCAATTACTATGTTATTTGAACATTATATCTTTTGTGATCACATCACTAATTATATCTCTCTACATCGACGAATCTAAACGCTCGCTTGATCGTTTCAGACAATTATATAAATTAACTCAATTTGTTTTGATTTTATCGGAATCCTGATAAGCTATCTCCAAATATTCGAGTTGAGTTTAGTTTCGCATTGTTGTTTCGTCTCTTTATAATAATTGTGCCATTTTTTTCGTTTTTTTTTTTTGCACTCGGAATCAGCAATGTGTTCGCGCACCTGCAGCGGCTCTCTCATTCGGAGAAGAATACAAGGACGACATTTATAATCGCAATGTGCTTCTCTCGGGAAAGGCGGAACGCATCTGCTTAAGAACGACGATGGTCGCGTGCCTCGCTGCGTTTCAATTACACTTAATTATTATCGCGATAATCGACATTACCGAAGCGAGATGTCGTGATCGACGGTATAGATAAGTGGTTCGTCTCGATCTTTTAATTTTTTTGATGTTCCTTTCGCCAGCGTAACGATTCATGACACAAGATAATTGGAGAAGCGATATGAATAATGGAAAGAAGTATAAATGATTAGCGCCATTCGCGTCAATTAGACAAGGCGCAAGACTGGAAGATGGCACTTAGATCATTTAATTACCATTTACGACACCTGCGTCACATACTTATACTTAAAGTTATTTAGAAAATTGGTGAAATTGTTTGTGTGCTTTCGCACATAAAAATGAAAATGGGAAAATTTTTAAATAAATAATATTTAAGTACGAAAATTTTATCGTTATTAGTAAAATCTTGAAAGTAATAAAATATATGTATGTAGAACAGTGAAGTAAGTATCAAAGTATAATACGTCATGCAATTTGACTGAATGTAAATATTAAAATGCTTTTAAAAAATCTTGTAATCTAATAAATCAAGACAAATTGTCATTATAAAAAGAGATAAGATATGTCGCATTTGCTGAGGTAGCCATCAGAATGAATAATCTGCCTTAAAGCATATGGTTTGAAGAAGAATAATGGTAAAAGTGATTACGGATTGCAAGCATTACTTGACAAGCTTATTTCCGGTCGTTTACTACCAGGCTTGGTAGATGATTTTCCAGGATTCTATGATCATATTCCATGTCCTAACTTAAATTTATCCTCGATGAATTATAAAGTGGAGGAAACTATAATAACTCTATCTGGACATCCTATGTACATTATTCATTCCTTCTAAAAGCTGGCCAGACATATGTACTTATATTGCGTGCGTAGATAGGTCACACAAGCTTGGCAATTTTATCTCCGTGTTTGCGCATATTCCTGAATAAACGATTATGAATTTTTTTCAATTTTTTTCATATTCATCTTTGAATTGATCGAATTGATTTGAGGATTTGATGCAACAAATACAACTTAACTTTTCCTAGAACTTGGAAAAAATCTTACTTGATTGATGTACAATTTTAATAATGTACAATTTTAATAAAAAATTTAGAAAAATTAAATCTAAATTCAACTGGCTCTCGGCCTAACTATTACCTTTATCAGTTTCGCTTTAAATTATCATTGCACTTAATTCTTCGATTAACATCGTTCGGCATAAATCTTTCGACACTCGCCGCGCTTTTTCACGAGTGCGAGCTCGCTGACACGGAAATAAAATGTATGGAACCCTCGTAGCGTTAACGACGGTGATTTATTGCGAACTGTGAACGATTGTTAGAGCCCAGTGCACCCGTCGAACAACGAGTATTCGGAGTATAGTTCATTAAAGTTGATCTCACGCCATAAAGACAATCGCCATTTTTCATGAAACGTGGGAGGTTTTAGATTTAGATAATATTCGGTCCAATTTAGAATATCGAAAGAAAATTACGATTTTTAATGTTTTTAATATTACAATGTTTTGATAATTAAGTAATATAATCTAAATTCTGAACAAATAAAGTTCTTTTCTTTGATAAACAATAAGAATATTTTATTTTATTATGTTATTTGATTGTTACAAAGAAAATTAGGGGATTGTATTTTATTATTTATAGTTCAAAAATTATTTGATAAATTAAACATTAAACGAAATATTTTCTGTTAATTGAGGGAAATGTTTTGGTATGTACAGCTATAGTTCTTATAATTAGTTATAGTTGATATGTAATTACAACAAAAATTTTCTTACTTTTTCATTAAAAAATTGTATTGTTCTAATAATAATCTTGGAATAATCAAAATTGCGTTGTTAACGAAATTTTGCTTAGAACAACACAATTTTTAAATGAAAAAATAAGAAAGCTTTTTTGTTAGTCACATATCAACAAAATTGTATATGGTTGTACGTATCAAAACATTGTTTTTAATGTGAATTGACTAATTACAGAGACTATTTTTGAAATTAAGATCACATATTGCTACAATTTTTTAATCCTTAATAAGTCTTCAAACATAAAATGTTTGTATTTTAAATTAAATGCTGTTTTCTTATCCTAATTAGTTTCCTGTATTAATGAAATAAATGCTGATTCCAATATTTATCTTCTCTATTTCCGACATGGAGAATCGCTACGTTTTTAAAGGGGGCTTTATTAATTCATTAATGCACGCCCTCGGACATGCGTTAATGCAGAGATATCAGTTGGCATGCTCTATTTGCGGCCCAAAAGGGCTTACGCTAGCCTAATTTATCCGCGTATCATTCAATTCGAGCTTAGTGGTACGAATGGCGAGTACGCTCCATGAAATGCACAACAGCGCACGAGGGTCCTTGCTTTCTTTCTCTTCATTCACAGGGACACCGGCACTAAACCGAGCGCCCACAAAAGCCCTATCGAACAGTCTCAACTGACCACGAAGGGGGAAAGAACGAGAGAAAGCCCTTTCTATTAGAAGTATTACAAAGCATGTACTTTGTCTCTAGCTCTGTTAAGCGAACACACGAGCCGCATAAAACGAGCGTTTTGTTTCTCAATGCATAAAAAAATCATATGGTTCTTTAATTTACATAGTGAATGCTCCAGATATTCGATAGAAATGCTGCAAGATCTATATTCACCGTTTTGTCCATTTTTTAAATAATAACCTATTTTGTGATTACTATTCTTAAATAATAATAAAAACATTTAAGTATCTCTGTTACTTTATGCCGAATATAAAATGCCGAAGAAATAATATCTTGTTTATGTACTATTTTGTTGATGTAAGATAATCCTAAATAAGGTACATCTAATAAGGTTCTCATCAGATTTGAGTATGATTGACCTTTGTAAGTATGTTGTATGTTGTAAAGATCTGGTTTGGTTGACCTAAAATAATCCTGAATATTTTATTTAAAAGATTTTCGTTAAGTTTGAGTATAGTTGACTTTGTTTCTAATCACGCAGCCACACCACGAGATGGACGAGTTGCTCGTAAGAAGAAATCTATCCACAAACTCCACAAGAAGGTATACAAGTTGATTTGAATAATCTCTTAGAGATAGGTTGACCTAGCTAGGACTAATTTATTATCAGATGAGGATTCTGATGAGGATTTTATCAGGTTCTGATAAGGACCTTATCAGATCCTCAAGACCTGATGAAGCTATCCGGATTCGACTACTGTGCTGCGTTACATTACTGATCAGGTCCCGATGAACTTATCTTATTAGGATCAACCTGATTAGAACTTGCTAAATTCCTTGAATAAATTTCTAGTCGGATTTAATGTCTAAAGCCCAATCTACACAGCAATCTGCAACTCGCGTTCTGCATCTTATTTAAATCGGACTTATATAAATGGAGTGAATTTTATTCAGAAGTTATCTTATAAAAAAAGATTTACAGATATAAAGTTATTTTCTGAGGATTATACAATTTAAATTACTTAATTTTTTTAATTAGACAAATTCAGACAAAAGCGATAAGGGAAAATAGATCTACCGGATTCTACATGCCGATAGTTGCATCGGAAATATGGTAGTCATCGCTGTGAATCAGAGATGCGCGGAACTGTAGTTATTCGTTGGACCTACATAGAGTGAGATAAAGCACGTTTATTTGGAAGGGAATAATTATTTGGCGCAAACCAGTTTTGCGGACACGACGCTTATATAAAAAGGAGGAGGGCCTCCGCTTCGAAAATACCATCGTGTTCGAGCCGTGGGACATGGCATTTCTGTTGGGTGGAGGGTCGATTCCGTTTTAATTAAACGTCGGCTTACACCGCGCGCCGTAAATCGCCGACGCCGGTTCTCCTCGTTGCGCGTTTTCGAATTAATCTCGATTTTCGCCCGAAGGTGCGCAACGCGTTTCGCGCGTTGCGCGCGTAAAACGAGCCTTCGTTCGCGACGTCGGAAACGATAAATTCCCCGAGGATCTTCTAATAATTCGCACGCGCGTACCCGCATCTTAAGATATATTCAGGCCACTAGGCTACAGATATTTCCATCTTTTTTTTGAGAATCGAAAATAAATCGGAGTAAACATATACCAAGTACTGCTACAAAATTATTATTTAATCTTTCTGTTTATTTAAGTTGCTACTGCTGCTTTTTGTCAAATATAGTTAATTTGCAAAATTAATTCTTAATTACTTTTTAGATAGAGTTTAAATTTTTTAGTAGACTTGATTAAAAAAAAAATAAAGAAAAACGTTAAAATTATACAGAAAAAAAGTGATTTTAAATCGACAATATTGTATTATATTCGTATATAAGTAACAATATTGCAAATTTGCTTCAAAGATAGTTTTAATTTGATTAAATTTATAAGGATGCAGGATTTTTTAATCTTAAATTGAGGATAAAACATTTACATCAATATAAATCAAATCAAGACTAAAATTTTTAAATCAAGATTACAATATTATTGCTTATATGTGAACATAACAGTGTCGATTTAAGATTAATGTTTTTTTCTAATCGTAAATATAGAATGATAAAAGACATCAAATACAAGATATTAATACATTTACTTAAATAACATTTGTTCTCGTAAATTATACACAACTATACGTATAAATTTTAAGAGATAACGCGAAAATATGCATGAAAACATGCACGTTTAACTCCTTTCTTGTTTAATGAAATTCTTTATCTATGCAATTAAGTCATCGAGAAACACGTGGCACGAGTTTGCCGGTTAATAATTGGTTGTGATGTCCGTTCGTAAACTACTGTTCTCGTAACAGCTGGCCATTACGTAATTAAGGCACGTGAGGAAAGATGCCGACTATTTTAATTCCCATATATAAAATATTCGAATGGAGCTTAGCTTCGGACAATAAGTACATAATTGTCTGTAACTAATGAATATAATCGTCCTGCTTTACAAATCGATCCTTTTGTTATTAAAATCTATAATAAGAACATGTAATATCATGAAGTGCAAGACGTGTACCTACATATGAAATAAGACATAATTATTATATGCTTATTTTTATAAAATGAGAGATTTTATAATACAAATGAGTACCGAACCTAAATAAAAAATATATTGAATAAGTTTTTATGTCTAGACTCTATAAAATCTATCAATCAATATTAAATCAACGTTTTCGGAAGATTGCTGGAAAATTAATATTCGTATTCTTTGTGATTATATTGTTTTGTATATCTACTTTTGATACTTTAGTTGAACCTTAGAATTTAAGAATTTTCGACATTTCGGATGTATCTATTAAAGACATATACTATGTATATCTAGGATCCATTTTTATCGGATTTTTTGCATGGTTTATGGTCACTGCAGCTATTATAAAATATGTTGTTTATCTTTTTTGCCATAGGAGCTTTTGTTATTGAATTTTTTGCATGATTTATGATCACTTCAGCTATTATATCGGCTCTTATAGAATATGATAGATTATCTTTCTTTGCCATCATATATTTCATTATTCCATTTTATGATTTAAAATGTTTTATTTGAATATCTATATATCTATATATCTTATTTTGGAGATTCAAGAAAGTGCTTTGTTAGTGTTTTTCATTTTTATATCTTATATTATCTCACAATCAAAAGAATTAAAGCTTGAGTAATCTCTATGCGTGTTGTAAATTTCTTTTGTTTTCCTTTAGTTTTCTTATGTATTTGATTGCTTTATGTCGCAAGATTTTTCTTTAAAGTTTATATTTTTTTTACGAATTTCTCTCTTCCTGAAAAATTAAGTCTCCGGTATTTCGTCCTATACTTTTATCTTTAAAAAAGATTAAAGAAGTTATTGTAATCTCCTTCTCTAAGTAGTTATTCAACATTTCTATTTCCCGTGTTCTAGAGCAGCACTTCAGATTGCGTGAACAAAAACAATCAAGAAGTTCACAGAACGTAATAAGATAAT
The DNA here is from genome assembly GCF_001594045.1 of Atta colombica. Lineage (NCBI taxonomy): Eukaryota > Metazoa > Arthropoda > Insecta > Hymenoptera > Formicidae > Atta > Atta colombica. The sequence continues at coordinate 3,849,849 of NW_017259183.1, read as the reverse complement.
ATGAGATAAATTACTTATGTATTCTAAGCAATTATTATTATTCTCTTGAAAGTGTCACTTTTCAACAAAGAAAATAAATATGATAAAATATAAGTCATTATGTGAAACTTTCACATTAATTAGCATAAAATAATTCTTGAACCATATTTATTTTTCGGTCGAATAAGCTTAGAACTATTTCGATCTATCCAGTAGATAACAATTTCCATACCGTCAATTATAACGTCGAAAGCGATTAAATGACGTATGATATGAAGAGAAAGTTTCTTATCCGGTTTCTAATTATACTAAAATCTTTGTCTTTGTTTTATTCAATTTCTCCTAGCGATAACGTTCGTTTGCTGTAATAGCACTCTCAACACTTTCACTATAATTTCTTTTCTCAGGACAATATTTGTAAGTAAAATTATAAGTACTTTACAATAATCTTACAGGTGTATATATTAGGTGTACAACTTTGCTTCCGCCGTTTTTTTCCGAAATTCGAGGCTTTATTGTAAAAAACTGGTTATACATTTATGATTCAAAGTATTGTCCATCGCTGGCCACTACTTTCTCCCATCTTTCGGGTAGCGTACGAATCCCGAGTCGAAAAAACTGGTCATCTTTTGAGGCTATCCACGAATCGATCCAATTTTTTACTTCTTCATAAGACCGGAAGTGCTGGTCAGCCAGGCCGTGTGCCATTGAAACAAGTGATAGTCAGAAGGAGCAACGTCTGGAGAATACGGCGGGTGAGATAGGACTTCCCATTTCAACGTTTCCAAGTATGTCTTGATCACTTTCGCAACATGGGGTCGAGCATTGTCATGCTGCAAAATCATTTTATCGTGTCTCTCGTTGTATTGCAGCCGTTTATCTTTCAATGCTCGGCTCAAACGCATCAATTGCGTTTGATACCGATCGCCTGTGATTGTTTCAGTCGATTTTAACAGTTCATAATACATTACGCCGAGCTGGACCCACCAAATACAGAGCATGACCTTGGACGTCAAAATCACAGTTCTTGAAGCGTTGAAACCACTCACGACACGTTCTTTCACTAATAGCGGCCTCACCATAAATATTTGAGAGCATTCGATGAGCCTCAGCCGCAGATTTCTTCATATTGAAGCAAAAAATTAAAATCTCCCGCAAATGACGAGAATTTGGCTCGTAAACTGACATTTTCAATCGAGAATAACTTTATGATGCAGACACAAATCGACTAATGTTTCTATGGGGTTATGTTGACAGATGCTCAAGTTTATTGTATGACGTCTATGATCTATTTATTTCGACCACCACTTACCGCTAAAGCCATCTATAGGAAAACGGCGGAAGCATAGTTGTACACCTAATATGTGTGTGTGTGTGTGTGTGTGTGTGTGTGTGTGTGGTAGGTATATTGTTGCATAAGCAAGCACATACTATATATAATAATTATAATCTGCATATTTTGTATGAGAAATGCTCGTTTTTTTTTTTTCAGTTTTATTATAATTGCGCGAATATTATATTATCGCAAAAACGTAATAATTATCTTATACTCTTGTATTCTCTCTTGAACTATATTATATTCTAAAGGAGGAGAAGAAAACAAGAATTTATATAAAGATCCTTTTTTTAGTATCAGCGCTTTTCACCCTGATGAAGGGAACGGCAAAGTTCACGAAACGTTGGCAATGAACAAAAACATGGTGATAATCCGCAAATCTTATATAGTATCTTTATTTTGTTATTAATATGATTATTTCTTTTCAACAAAATATGTTTTGTGTTATGTTATGAACATAATTGTATGGTAAAAGTCATTTTCAAGCATAGTGAACACTTGCAAATTAACTGTGTTACTTGAATTCTCGCAACTTACAATTAGAAGTTAAGTTTCCCAGCATCTCTGCAACCGGTGAAATATCGTAATACTTTTTACAAGAATATTGCGTGCAGTGCAGCGTATTGCTAGCATTTTAAAAATACGTCAAGCATTTCCTGGGTGTTGCGTGCGGTTTCGCAATCATACTATATGAATGTTCCAGAATTATGTCTCAACCTCATTTTTATTCGTGGGTTTTCTGATCTCAGCATCGATATTTCTCTCTTTCTTATATAAGTAAGAAGAATTTTTCTTTGGAATTTAATCTCAAATATTTTTAAATCAGATTAAAGTCTTTGCAAATTAAATGAGGAGCAAATTTCTGCTGTCTATTGTCATTCATAAATCTAGAAGTCAGTAAAAACCCATTAATATATTTCTCACCGTTTATGGCTACACAAAGAAAAGGTTACTTCGATTTACAAAAATTTTTTTTTGCTATACAGTTAAAGAAAAAAATTTTTTTGATTTGAACATTTTTTAAAATCAAATAAAGTTTATTTGAAGAATTGATTTGAAGAAATTATGTTTAAATCTGAAAAATGATGTTCAAATCATGATTTCTTGGATTTGAACATAATTTCTTTAAATCAAATACATTTTATTTGATTTAAAAAAGTTTTTAGAAATTTTTTCTCTCTTCAGTCTCATTGCCCATAACCGAGCGTGGTTTCTTCTCTCATGTGACTGTGGTGCGCACATTGATTACATACGCGATTATATGGGATTATTATTTAACATTGATTTCGAACGACGATTTTTGTTAGAAAAGTTCTCTTGGCAAAGATACTCTCGGTTGTTTGCATTACCTGCCGAGAGGAGCTACGAGTTCAAAAAATTTTACGGTTCTGTCTGGAATCGAACCCGAAATCTCTGGCAGCAGTCTCACATTCCTTTAACCTTATATCAAAGAAAATTTCTTTAAATCGAAGCTATCTTTTTTCTATAAAAGACTTGGTTCCTCGATTCTCAATTAAATTTTAGAAAGATTTTTATTAACTTTAGATGAAGAAATATTCCAAATAAACAGAAAATGATTTTACAAGTGTGAGCACATGCAACTCCAGGAAATATTTCAGAATTATTATTCCAGTGGAACTTTACGCGCACGACGCGCTCCCGTAACCAGGCGATCGCCGCCGATCCCACGCTCCTTGCATAACGTGTCTGACCTACCGTACAGTCGGTAGTACAACATATATAGTATCTAATATCTGGTCGAAGCTCTGATGCGCGGCGAATGTTGAAGCCGAGCTAAAAGGAAATTTGCGCTAGTACGCGCAAACGTAAAAAAGAAGTTATTGTGCATGGCATTTGACCTTCCCATAAAGTGGCGTCATAATTTTCATCAGCTTAACAAATGCAATTAACACAGTTAACACTGTTTTAAGTGTTTTAACGGCGTTTTCTGATGGCCAAATAATCGTGAATTTTTATATTTTTACACTTAATATCGCTTATACGGGCATTATATATTGTATAGTAAAAATATTGAGATAGGATTTAATAGAATAGACTTTTTAAAACGTGTGTTTTATGGGATACAAATTGACAATTTTATCAAGCGAGGGCTGACGTAGTAAATCTCTTCCATAAAGAAATATCATCAATTCAACTTTATGGCTGGATTATTTCTCCTTTTAATAAATCTTCGCTTTCTTGTTCTCTCCTCTTTTTTCTCTTGTTCTTCTTTTATCCATTAGATAATTTACCGCAGGTGGAACAATTGACCCTGTATCGATTTTATTTCATATTATTTTATTTTTGTAAAAGTTTTATAGTGCAAACACTTGCATTTCTTGTTTCTGTTATGATGCTGCAACGTGTTATATTATGAACTATAATGCAACACGATATAATAATCCAATGATATATGCTTTTGCATAAACATAAGGACTTTTAAAGGATTAATGGCTTTGCCTCACATATAATACGGAATGCTTTCTGTAACTGCAGCCTTACAGCGAATCGTTAAACAGGTTTGATAACCTATTTCATATCAACTGCGAAGCCAATTAAATGATTCCAGTTTTCGCACTTATCTTTCTATTAGCGCTTTCTTTAATGTTTCTTGTCTAATATCATTAATCAACTACATATTCGCCTTGATATCTTTATCATTGTCATATATAAAGAAAGAGGGGAGAGGAATTTTCACATAAACATAGTTTGAAGAAAAATTATCCATTTCCGACAGCTATCGCAATACTTACTTCCTTCCCAGAATTCTTCAAGCAGGAATGGGAAACCTTAATGTACTTACGATCGGACTTGCCGAACGAAACAAACAAAAAATCCGGCAGGTCGTCGAATACGAACAGGAAGTCTCATCATAAGGACAGGAAGGACATGTACATCATTAGGAGAAAGAAGTCTCATGCGATTCCTTTAGATCCTTTTTTTTTTCGATATGACGGAGGAAATTTATTGTGAACAATGCGAAAGTTTGATGCTTTCTCGGTTTTCCCGTGTGTCTGCGGAACGAGATTCACGAGATTTAGCCGAACGGCAATCAATTAATTTTACGGTATCAATACGAACGAATGCTAACGTAGTAATATCGATGTCTGGAGAATTATACAGCCGCATGATAATTTCTAGAAAAAGTAGATTACTAACGTCTGAATGAATTTAATTAAAGAATTCGAATGGTTCAGTTTAATTGAGACTATAAGAGGGTAATTGTCCTAAATATTGTGAAACATGTTCCTTTAACTCTCTGAAAAAAAAAACAGATTGGACTAACGTTATATTGAATATCATACGCTATAAAGATTATTTTCGTGCACCTGTAGAAATTGGAATTTAAAACATTTATGTCGATTTCAATCACCACAGGAAATGTTTTAACTAGCATCCGGAACATAGATCCGGAAATCCGAAGTACACTAATACGAGATAAAACGGTAATGTTGGAGTTTACGTAACCGTGTCGCGATTTCCTGTAAACGCTGCAATTAATTACTTATGCATGCTTGCCTTGAATACTTGCTCCACCGAAGATCCTTGAAATATTATAATTAGCGGTAGTCAATGAAGCTTTACTTCAGTTTTTTTAAATTTTTACTGAGAGTTACAGTTATCTTTTTTATTAAGAATATTAGAAAATTTCATTGCATTCTGATTAAAGATAATGTTAACGATAATGGTGCAACTTCTTATAATTATGATTTTTCTTACGATGTAAAATAGAAAAAGAAATATATAAATGTTGTAAATTGATGCTTTAGATGCCATTAAATGCATTCCCAACGGATTGAAAGTCTTGTTGGTATACGCTAATCCGGATTCTCTCTCTCTCTCTCTCTCTCTCTCTCTCTCTCTTTCGTCGACATTTCTCATTAATATCTTTACTATTTCATAGCAAGAATAGACATAGATATCAGCGTCCTATTCAAAATTAGCTTCCGACTTCCTCGATTATTTATAGAAAATCACGCTTGAAGGTTCACAATGCTTTTATCTGAATAAATCATAGAAAATCCGATCTTACCATCAGCGTGTAGCAATCTCATCGATCATTTGTCTTCACTGTTTTTTTCATTTTTGTAAGTCTTTAACGTTTTCATCCGATTTTACTATTATACATTTGCAATTATTTTAATAAAACAACTATATAATAGTTATCTAAAAATTATATACGACGCAAATTATATACGATAAAAATTATATTACGTCTTCTCATAATCTTTTAAGAGATGCTCGCGCGCGCGCGCGCGCACACACACACACACACACACACACACACACACACACACACGCGCGCGCGAGCATCTCTTAAAAGATTATGAGAAGACGTAAACATTTTTTATCTTTAATTTATTATTTGGTATATTTGTAACATTTTGTTTTAATTCAACTGTCGGTGCGAGAATCGAATTTGAGCCTTTATTCTTGAAAAGAAACTATATGAAAAAATTATAATACACTTTACATGTTAGAAATATTCTTAAATTTTATTAACTTTTAAGTTACACAATTTGAATTTAATTTCATGACGTTACATTAAATTTAATGTATTTATAACTAAAAAGTATATTTGTGTACATGTACATAAAATTTAATGTACTTTTCATAAAATTTTATTAAAAGTACATTAAATTTCATAAATTTAATGTATATGTTCATTTCATTTAAGTAATACTGTAACTTAATTTTCAATTGAATCATTAATGTTAATTTCGTTTATAATCACGATCTTCATTTATGTGTAAAGGAAGCTCGTATTTACATTTTTAACAGTGTATACGTATGACTATTATAATTACGTATAATTACGTATATCCTTAATCTTTCATATAATTTCTTTTCAGGAATAAGGGCCTAAGAGTGATAAATCGGATGTGATTGTTCTGCATTCGCGTTTTGCGCACCACATTACGTTTTTCTTTTCATTATTCGACATGACGGATAAAGCGTAAGCCAAGAAACTCATGATTACATCTGTTTTATTGTACAAGTACAAATTTTCATTTCTCTCATTGATCATCAAGGCATTTTTAGTTGTAAACACGACCGCCGATATATGAAGTGATTTAAATAAACGTAAATAACTAATTGTAAGAGAAATCCATTTTCTCGACAACGCGGTGCAGACTCCGTGAAATACATGTGGGTTCAGAGTCATCAGAGATTATGCATTGCGTACGAACAAGATCTTGCAGTTATATAAAACATTTATTCAAACTGTAGAGATGCATGCATTTAGTCGAATGAGAATAGAACGTTACAGGAATACTGGACAATCAATTTGTAAAACGCACATGAAACATATTAAACAATTATAAATTGATTTTATATACTGATATGATGTGTTTTGCATCGTAATAGCTCTCTGAATATTTTTAGGCTATATATCAATATGTCACTATATGTCTTTATATATCTTTATAATACGAAGTGTCATGAATATATAACATGAAAAATAATGAATATTTTTTTATTACAATTTATTGCGTCCTCTATTTTTTTAATTACGACTGCATGATATTTATTAAAATACATTTTCATGATTAATAAGTAATAAAATGTTTTAAATAAAAAATTTCATCAATTGAAAAATTATATTAGGATCAAACTTTTTATCATCTTTGCGAGTATTTGTTAATTGATGCACTTGCAATTGATTAGTTTAATTTTTATTGCACTTATTCATGACAATATAAATATACGTTGCTCGTTATCAAGATTTAATTAAAATAAAGCGCAGAGTACATGCTTTTCTTTTGCTTTTCATTTCGTGCGCGGTGAAACGGGAATTCTTGGTCGGTGCTGCAATACAGCAAAAAGGAACGGCTTTATTAAAAGTGAAATGGCTTCGGACGGAAATTATACGTGCGGACGTGCTATCCGAAGCGGAAGAGATTCGAGCGGAGGAAACGGCGACATTCTGCCCATTCTGTGCTTTCTGTGAATCGACACTTTGAAAGCCCATCTTTTTATACATCATCCACAATATATATGCGCTTCGCATAATGCATCGAATTTTGTCCGCTGAACATCAGTGGTGATCTTATTCGAGAAAAAAAAACGATCGATTTGTTTGGCGTAACAATTCCTGTGCAGCAACTTTGAAATGCGAGAAAGACAAACTGCAATATATCAGAAATACTTCTTTGTAGCAAATTTTGAAAATTGTTATTTATCGTGCTATTTAACATATCGAATATTAATGTGTCGAAGTTATCGAGTGTAGATCCTTTTATGGTATCATGACAAATTATGCAGAAGCAGCGGGTCACAAGCGATACTGAAAGTTATGTGAGTTAACTCGGTAACAAGCGTTGCAAAGTTTCTATGGAATATCCGATGAGCGTAACACTTGTGGTTGACATAACTTGCGATTGATCAGCATACTATATATATACTAGACTAATGGAATATTAATGAGTGTATTTTAAAACGTGTATAACATCCGTTGCTTTCCAAGCCGACTTTCCCAGACGCTTTTCTTACGTAGACTATAATTGAGGAACGTATAAAAAAAACGAGTGCTAGTAAAATCGATTTGGCGCAATTTCATTTATGACGACTAAATAATTTAATGCGGTCGACTTGTTCCGTCAAGTGGACCGTCACCGTCACATACATTGCCAATAAATATTACTTTTATAACTATTTTTAAACTTTGAATATACAGAGAATTATATAGATCTCGAATCTTATCTGCGAAATAAATTATTTATATCATTTGCATAACATCTAATTAAGTTATACAACAATTTTTATGACATCCAATTATCTTTTATATTTTATTATTATATAAAGATTTTTTTCATATCATATCAGAATATTTAAATCTGAAACATTCGTCACAAAAGCTATTTTATAACTTTAGTTCTAAAAAGCAATATATCACATAACGCAACAAAATACAATTTTATGCATACTATGTATACATATATTTGAACATTTTCGGGAGAAACATTATCCCTGAGATCATTATTGGGAAATATAAATGTAGAGAGAGAAAATGTGTGTTTGTTTCGACTTTCATGTGACTAACGACTTTCGAATTTATGCGCTGTCATGTGCAACACCACGTAGGTAGGTAGGTATGTAAGCATCATGGTGTCCCAAATGTGCAACTCTCTCTGGAGAACGACAGATTAGTTGCGAATGTATGCGTGAATTTATAGTCGCGCGAACAATAGCGATCGCGTCCACAAGTGGTGGTTTCGGCATTACAAATGTCGATATTTAGAAATCCGTTTGTTCAAATTACAATGCGTTCGTCAATTCTCTTCCAGTTATGCGTTGCTTGTTCAGGTGAAGCTGCAACACATATTGAACGCGAGCAAACTACAGTAAAATGAACAGGTCTGTGTTTGAACTATATATAGAACTATATATAGATAGAGCAGCGTATGTACAAAATCTTTTATATTTCTCTATGACGCATACTTATAGTCTCTTATACATACATGTTGCAGTACGTACGTACATATATACATACATACATAACAGTGCAGTAAAAGTTAAGTAAAAATAAAATGATATATTTGAACACGATTTATTGATATATCTATATAAGCGAATTCATATTGCTTTATGAAATATGGTATATATATATATATATATATATATATATATATATATAAGATTAATTCTATTTAACATTA
>NW_017259183.1:3830071-3840690 GCF_001594045.1 Atta colombica | reverse complement strand
AAGATAAAAAAATTATGTAAATTAAAAAACTTAAAATTAAAATTATAAAACGATCAAGTTTTTCTTTTTTTTTTTTGGTTGTTTATTCGGACCAAATTTAACTTTTAATTATTTTCAATTATTTTTTTTATTAACTTAACTTCTTTAATTTAATTATTTTTATTATGAATTAACTTGTATCTTAACTATTGTAAGTTAAATTTTCAAGACTTAACTTTAACTTAATTTAGTTTTAAAAAAAAGTTAACCTATCCAACTTTGTATTTATTAATAATGTAATCTTTTTACGGACTCTCCTAAATTCAACAACAAAAAATCCAAAAATCAGAGCGGATGAGAGTCAACGTGGTAGTTAATACGCAATCTTAAATCTTTATTCCAAAAATAGAATCTTTATTTCAAAAAATAGAAAATAGTACGTTTCAGTTCACTTTGGAATTATCCTCAGCAATTTCAAAATATCAATCCCTTCATGTCCAAGAAAAAAAATTACCATGATATTAACAGATTTGATATTGTAATTCCATGACAGAAGGAATTCGTCTCGACATTGGATCAAAACCAATTAAAATTTATAATCACTAAAGAGTATCAAGTTAGAAAACGCATGTTGATGATAGTCTTGTTTCGTTCGAGCTGCGATCAATATGCGTTTTCTAATTTGATATTCTTTAGTGATTATAAATTTTAATTGGTTTTGATCCAATGTTGAGATGAATTTCTTCTATGTCATGGAATTACAATATCAAATCTGTTAATCTAACGTGATTTTTTTCTTAGACATGAAGGGATTGATATTTTGAAATTGTATTGCTGAGGATGGTTCCAAAGTGAAATGAAACGTATTATTTTCTATTTTTTTGAAATAAAAATTTAAGATTGCGTATTAAATACCACACTGACTCTCTTTCGCCCTGATTTTTGGATTTCTTTTGTTTGTATTCATTGTTATAATTTTATCACAATAATATTTTATAATTATATAATTTCTTAACTTAATTTTATCTTATTAGATAATCGAAATTCGATTATCAAGATATTTGTTATTAGAAACTCGTTAATAATCACAAAATTTTCCATAAACAAAAATTAATCTTCTCGAATTTGTTATTCTACGACTAAAAACGCATTCGATAGGGTTGAGATATCGTATCAATGTTACAAGCAAAACATTATATTTCAAACGTAACGATTAGGGTAATCAGAGAACATCCCAAGCTTGCAATTGAATCCGCGCCGTCACGATTTTACTCTTCATACCTCGAGAATCGGCAATCGGAGACCAGGATTGTTCGTGCAACTATGTCTTTGCGAGTCGCGTATACTATGTATATGCATTGTATGGAGAAACGCAACGAGACCGTACACATACCCACATACACACGTATATACACAACAGAAATGCGAGAATTGACGTTTACGGCGACGCGCACAATGGGACCACACCGCCGCTCATTTTGCGACGCGTAGTCGCCGATGTAAATTGTGTTTGGTCATCCTCCGCCTATAAATAATTCTGCAATGGACAATGGTGCAATGGACAGATGAAAACGCCCTTAAAACCATCCCATTTCGCAATGAGCGATCGAGCCTGAGATGATTTCTCGATGAAAAGTTATTGCAATGAAAAATTATGGAGGCGAAAAAGGACTTGTGGAAGACATGAAAATACCGGTCCTCGATCCGGCTCATGAAGATGTATATCGAAATGCGTTGCATCCAAAGCAATCGATGGCATCCACTTCATTGGAAGCGAGTGTCAACGAACCGAAAAAATTAAAACGCGATGATTGAGAGGGAGACTTTTGTATAGCGCAAATATATATGCTATGAATTGTAAAATACCCAATTTCATTAAATTACACTGAAAAAAAGATTGGCTGTTACTGCAAATTAGATGGTAAAATATGACGTAGCACTTTTAATTGGCTGCAACAGCTAATTTTTGATTGCAGCAACCAATTTTTAATTGCAATCTAGCCTATCCACAATGTTAGTATAGGATAGGCTAACGCAACTAAAAATTGACTGCTGCAACCAATTAAAAATGCTATGCCATATTTTATCATTTAATTTGCTGCAGCAGCCAATTTTTTTTGAGTATATATAATTATATTATACATATATATATATAGAATGAAAACACTAAATGCGGATCAGACATTAGTTCACATATTATATTATATTTAATAATTATATTTAATAATTATAGTATTTTCCATCAAATGATGCGATATCACAAGATTCTTTAGCATTTGTTTTATTTTTTTCGAATGTTAGTTTGTTTTTTATTTTTATTAGTAACAGCGCTATACATTTTATTAATGTCGTTAATTAATAAAACGTAACAGATAAACTAAAGTTACTAAGGTATATATTTTAAAAAATTTATTCAAAGTGTAATACCATAAGAATTACCTTATGACTTTTACAGGAAGTAAATAGATTTAGATTTCATGAAGAAAATTAATTTAAAAATTAATATGTCCAGTTGAAATTAAATCCAAAAGGGATAAAGCATTTGGTGAATTGCAATTAGTACATGGGATCTAAATATGAATAATAGTCATTGTACTTGATTTAATTAAATTAAAAATATAAAACGGTATTGAAATGAAATAAAATCATTCATAATGTAATCTTTATGATCGATTATAATTATTAAATATTTTATTAATTGTTCAGTATTGTTCTGGATAAAAATACAAATTTTTTAAAAGTGATCCACAACTAGGTACCTTTATATTCATGAAAATACAAAAAGTATACAAACAACAAATTTATAAAGTAATGTAAAGATAAAATAATTATGCTATAGAATACATTATAAAAGACAGGCGTATATTGCCGTCAGAGAAAATTGAAATTTTTTTATCTAGATATACAACTTTTTAGCGAATTTATTTTAAAGTTTTATTCCTACATATGAATTCTTTTAAATTAAAAGACTGGCTGAATAAATGTATACTTCGTGTATCTTTTTATTTAATTAATGATTCATTAATTATGTGAATCAGTAAAAATAGCAATTTAAAGAAGAGAGAATATTTAATTGAACGATTTCCAATCCGAGCAACCTAGCTACAATCAAAGCACGATGTATAAAACATGATTCTAGGATTATCGACATTTATTCGCAATAGCAGAAAGTTTACTCCTAACGAGACTCGTAAACGTATGGCCGGACGATCTTTAATGTCATCCGCGAGTAACGAGATTTGCATACGAGGTCGCGCGCACGAACGTGCAAATCTTCATGAACTGAATCCTGTGCCGGTATGCTAAATCATGCACAATAGCATTACATTGTATTTATGGCTGTTAATGACCAGGGTAGTGTGAGATCCCCCGCGAGGTATGAGTAGTACATAATAAAGCGATAAATTAAAAGTGCCAACCCCACGTTCACTGGCCTGGCTTTTTTCGCCGGGTTAGCAATTGTCCTAGAGTTAATGGCGTGTGAATCTCATGAATCGCATTGATTGGTAGCGGTACCTGTAAGTCTCGCTAACCTTCTCGTCCACATGGTCCACTTAAGCCCAAACCATACTTCGATTTTTTAAAATCATTTACTATTATTAGTTAGTCAATGATAAATTTCTTAATCATATATTTCTGAAAGTCGAATTTTAAATTCAAATTATCAAAAATTTGCATAAAACCTTTTGTGTTAAAATTAAAAAAAATTGATTTTTTTGGAAATTCTCCTTAATCTTATTGAATTAATGATCTTTTTAATGATCATTTTTTTTTTTAATCAAATTCTCTCAAATTCTCTATTTCTATAAGAGAGATAAATGTAAAAGTTGTGCAATGGGGCCTTATGCTGCACAAAATCAACTGGTCTTTTTGCGAGATGGAACCAATCAACTGGTCGCACCATCACAAGGCCCCGTAGTCATTCAGCCTACGACGAGGACCCGCTATGCCCGCAGGGTCCTTACGCACGACAAGATACACACGTCCTGCTTTCAAGCGGCCAGTGCCCCGTACCATGTCTATTTTTTTTTTATTCTTTTTCTCCCCTCTCCCTCTCCCTCTTATCTCTCCCCGCGCATTTAGTCATGGAGCCTCATTTCGTCTCGTTCCTTCACCCCGCGGCGGTTTCAGTGTCATATGCTTTGGATGCGTTTGGCTCATAGGACCGACTGGGCCCTTGGCTCTGAGAAACCGAGCGAGCATGTCTCGTGTGAAAGTTCCGTTCGCGTGAGTGAGAATGAAGAAACGTGTTATGCACGTGCTGCCGCGGCTAATGTTTATGCTGACGCGATTGATACGTCTCTTTATAGCTAACGACGCACTGATCTTCCGTCGCCGTCAGAGAATATTGAAATTTTTTTATCTAGGTACACAACTTTAGCGAATTTATTTTAAAGTTTTATTCCTACACATGAATTCTTCTAAACCCCTTTTAAATCGATTTTCATGAAAATATGTTAAAACTTTTTTTTAAATTCAATTCAATGGTATTTTAAGTAATTCATATTAAAAATTCAATTTTTTCAAAATTTTGATTATTTTTTTAATCTGTATTATACAGAGTGATTTTAACATATTTCGTCATCCATTATAAGCAGGTAAAGTGAATCGAACTGAGTCGAAAAGTCATTATTTTGTAGTTTATGCAATAGTTAACGAGATATTAATTACTAAAAATTGCCAAATATTGGTCTTGAATAATTTTTTACTCAAATACTATCAAAAAAACTGCAAGAGATAAAAAGAAAATTAATTTTCTTCTCATAGAATTCTAAAAATTTTTTCAGAATTTTTTATCAACTTTTTAGTACTGCATTTTCTTATTTTTACCAACATGAGAAAATACGGTATTCAAAAATTTTGAAAAAATTCTGAAAAAATTTTCAGAACTTTATGAGAAGGAAATAAATGATTTTTGTCTCTTGCAGCTTTTCTATAAAGTTGATAGTAGTTGAGTAAAAAATTATTCAAGATCAATATTTGGCAATTTTTGCGAAAATTGCAAAATGGTACAGGATTTTTCGACTCAATTTGATTCACTCTATCTACTCATGATGAGTGATGAAATATGTTAAAATCACCCTGTATATATCTGATCTCAGATGATGTTGATAGAACTAAATAATTTTAATGGATAATGTCGTGAAATTTGATGTACAAAATCTGAAGGAGTCCATAATTAAACTGAAAGAAATTTTTTATGTCTAAATATCCAGTAATCGTCTTGATTTATTTAATAACATTGCAGCATGGAGATCAATTTTATTTTGTTCGATGTATTATGTAATAATATTTACTTTATTTAATATGTAAAAGTATGTAATGTAAAGTGAATCTTAATCTCTTTGCTGTAACATTGGCGTCTCTATTTCGCGGATGCAAAAAACAAACTTTTTTTTTTATGATCCATTAAGAGAAATTCAACAGGAGAATGATTGGATAGTGCATTGCTTGGGTGCATTGTCCTCCGAATAGCTCTCTCATCTATTCAGGAGAAATTCTTGGCCAAGTGCCGGAGTGCCAAGCGTTGAACAGACTAGAAGCAGTCCGAGACGTTTCTGAAGAACGTCGAGATTCTTCTTAAATTGTGAATGATCCATAATTATTTTTATCAATATTACGAATTATCACATATTCCTAAATACAATTTTGTCTTGCAATTCAAAATTAATACACTATTTATTTAGGAGAAATAATGAGATTTACATTCTTCTCGTTATAAAAATGACAATCTGATAATTAATACCTGTGAAATTTTCCTGACTATTTTATCTTTTATGAGAGATGTGACAAGACGAATTTAATTATCTGTAACAGAGATGAATTAACTCGAGGATCTTTGTTTCTCAATTAGAGCAGATTATCGTAGAGATTATCCTTGTAGTAAGTAACTTTCAATAGCTGCTTGAAGATTCTCTGTTCATTATTTAAAGTCGAATGATTAGCCACTACCAAGCGTCGATGTGCCGCGGGCGTATTGTAAGGTGCGAATCATCTTGTGCCTGGAATATACTCGAGCGCGTAGAGATAACGATAAAACATCGCTCATTCATCCGACATATAATCTTGCGATTAACCGGAAAATATCGACTGTCAATTCGCTGTATCGCGACAAAGCGAACGTTACGTTACGCAAGAACGTGTGCGAGAACACACAAAAGGATGCATATAACATTCCTCGGATGAGACGCGGGTGCAAGATATAACACATGAAAGACCTCTCGAGAGGTGTAGATACTCGTAATAAGCGTCAATGACGAGGCGGAACGTTCATTACAGCGTTACTCGCGCGTGTGCTGAATCGAGGCACGTTTCGAGGATCGGGGCAGCAAAACATGTGTTGCTCGAGCACATTAGTCACGCAGAATGAAAAGATTGTAATAAAAAAATTGATTTAAAAAAAATATATTTCACATTATACAGAATATTTCATAATCTTGGGGACAAATTTCAGGGCAAACAGAATTAAACTTCGTGAATTGCAAAATATACATATGTATCTATATATTATGCAGTGTTTCAAAACCTTACACAGTAAAAAAATTTGTGTTAAATTCAACACGTTTCACATTGTCCCAAACAGTCCACTCAAATTTTTGTGTTAATTTAACATAAGAAGATATATTAAAAAGTAACACAAATATTATGTAAAAAAATTAACACAAGAAGCGTAATACTTTGACATAATTTAAAAACAAATTTTATGTTATATTGACACATTTATAATATTAAATTTAATTGAAATTAGATGCTATTTTTACATTTTTAGTTTAGACAATGCCTCTGTGATATTTAACATATGCAATATATAGATTTAACAGATATTTATAAAGAGAAAATAACACAAAATACCTTTTTACATATAAAATATGTAACTAGTTGTACAAAACATATTGTATTTCTTCAATAAAATTAACATTTACAATATATTAAATCAACACACATTCTTTCATTTATTCTTAGAATTTATGTTTTAAAACATTATTTTTATGTTATTTGTTTATTTACCTATAGATTGTGTTATTTTAACACTGAGAAATGTTAAATTTTAATTTAGCATAAAATATTCAAATAATACAATTCATTATTATGTTAAATTCTCGTATAAAAAACTCGAATATGTTAAACACAAAAATTTTAACAAAGCTTTGAATGGACTGTTTCTAATACAAATACAAAATCTTTTTACTGTTTTTTACTTTTTACTTACTGGGGACAAACTTCAAGAGATGATAAAATATGAAAGAAATGATCGGCTGCTGCAACAATTTAGATGATAAAATATGGCATAGTATTTTTAATTGCAGCCAATTTATGGTTGCGTTAGCCAACCATAAATTCGCAATGTCAATATTAAGATTTCAATGTCAA
The DNA here is from genome assembly GCF_001594045.1 of Atta colombica. NCBI lineage: Eukaryota > Metazoa > Arthropoda > Insecta > Hymenoptera > Formicidae > Atta > Atta colombica. The sequence continues at coordinate 3,833,340 of NW_017259183.1, read as the reverse complement.
ATAGGGTAACATAACCAAAAATTGGCTGATGCAACCGATTAAAAATGCTATGCCATATTCAGCCAATCTTTTCTTTCAATGTAAATCTCATTAAAAGAACTAACTTTCTTTAAGGAATTTGTGTCCTTCGATGCATTTTTTTAAAGAGCTACTCGTCCGATTGCGTGTTTGATTTAGATTAATCCAGAGTACTAATTCACATTTTCGACTTTTTTCGATTTTATTTTTGCAAGAAAATAATAAAAAATTTGGATTAATATTGTCAGATGACACGCGCAATGCTATCGTATCGGTCGATTGCATACCTTACGGCCAGTCCGAACAAGGCGTGAAGGCATTATAATGCCACGTAAAAGTTTTAGTCGTAATTGTAAGATCGTAAAAAGATATAATTGATTGGCTACCATGTCAAAGCAAGTGTTACTGCGTTCTGTGCGTCAGGAATAACACGATTGGCAAACCCGTGATCACAAGATTTCTATCGAAATATTATACGATTAACGTTTTATGATCAATCACCGGGAAAACAAACACAAACTTATCGCTTGCCCCACAATATATCAATCAATTCGTCGTTTATGATTATACCTTATGATTATGACTAAACTTCTACGCGCAGTGGCCTTAACTCTTTAAAAATGTTCCATAAGAAAATATTATTATAAAATAATAAAATTTGTAACATCAACTATTGCAATAGGCATTAAAAATAATAAATACATGAACCAGAAAGAACCGCTTCTCTGAAGTATTTAAAAATTTAGCTAGATACAGAACTGAAAATAATTTTGTAGAATTTTTGTTTAAGCTTTGATGATATGTTATAAAATGTTGTAAAAAGTTTTAACATTCTAGTAACTAATTTAATATTAAATAAGCGTCTTACACACTCTAAAAAATAGCGGTATATTTATATAATTCTTACTGTATTGGTTATATGTTAATGATATGGATAATATAATTATTATATATTTTTCTCTCCAGGAAGAAAGAAGAGGAAGAAAGATGAACTGCAAAAGTACAGCTAAAAAGAACAGACCCAATATATAATATGGATTTAACACATAGAGTTGATATAAACATCAGAGGTTTGAAATCCATGTAGATGTTATTAATACCAATATAGTGCGAATTATATATATATAGACCGCATGAATATTAAATATTGAAGGCCCCAGTGTGGGTCAGTCTGACCAATATTAGTTATTCATTGGCATTCCGATATTCGGCCAATATTGGTTATACATTGGCGTTCCAATATTCGATCAATATTGAAGGCCCCAATGTCTGGCCAATATTGGTTATACATTGGCATTCCAATATTCGGCCAATATTGGTTATACATTGGCTTTCCAACATTTAGCCAATATTGAGGGCCCCAATTTCTGACATATTGATTGGGGCCAATATTAAACTATAAGCAATAATATACTTGTAGGTAATATATAATGTAAACAAATGTAACTCCAGTTCTAAAATTTTTATTTCTGTGCATAAATGCATATAGGCAGTCGAGCAATAATTTTTATGCGCAATGTATTTGTAGATAAACTATTCTATTCGTAAAGGATCTACTTATAAACCTCTATTCAATAAATGTAATCGAAATCTTTTTATGGGAATAAAGATAAACGCAAAAAGTAAAATTTTCAGGAAAATTAATTGTCAATTATATCTATTTCTGCAAAAATTAATTAAAAGCGGAGTTTATAATTTTAAAACCACAAAGAAATCTATATCTTATATTATTTTTCTCAGTATTATTTGCTTATAATTTACAAGAAAACAACATAAATGTCAGTTCGCATAGAAATCAAGATAAAAGCAAAAATTAAAATTCTAAAAAATTTAGAAAAAATAATTTTTCAATAATATCTATAATACTTATCTACAAAAATGATATGAAAACAAAGTCGAAGGTTTAAAAATTTTTTAAAAAAGGAAAATTTTATTACTTTTCTAGATACTATCTATTCATAATTTGTAAGAAATGCAGAATAAATGTCAATTAAAAGCTTTGAGTGAGAATCAAGATGAAACTGAAAAAATGAAAATTCTAGGAAATTTCCAGAAAGATTACATTCAATAGCTACTTAGGGCAAAAATGTGATAAAAAATAAAGTTGAAAATTTAAACTTTAAAAAGAGAAAAATCATTTATATTTTTTTGAATATCAGCTCATAAGTTGCAGGAAATGTAGATTAAATATTAATTAAAATCGTTTTATTACTACGTTTTGTTACTGTGTTTTTTACTTTTTTGAATATCTGAAGATGGCATTATGATGATCAAAACATGTCATGTAATATAATATTACCAAATATTTTATAGTATTAGTAAGTATATAGTAAGGATATAGTATAGTACAGTATAATATAGTATAGTATATGGTAGGGGAGATCGGGGTTAATAGACTCATTTTTCAATTTCGAATTTTTTCGAACCAACGAAATTAAAACTTATCGAAAAAATGAATTTACTACACTAGTTACTACAAACATTTAACTACTAATATTTTAATAATATTTTAATAATAAAGGAGAACTAATATGAAAAAAATAACTAATGTGAAAAAAAATGCATTTTTCTAATGTATTCCATCTGATTCAACTGGACCGGGGTAATTTGACTAAGATTATTAAAATAAAAATTAATGTATTATATTTTAAGCTACATCTGTAGCTACATATTAATAAAAATTTTATAAAAATATATTTTAAACACAAGCATTCGCTTCGCAAAGCAAAACAATGCTTCTTTTTGTAAAATTTGTTCACTTCGCGCAAAAACACAAATAATTTTCGAAATTGGACATAAGGGAATTAAATATATTTACTACTGAGGAAAATATCTTTAAAGGAATAAAATTTTGAGTAAATACTGTAAGAGTCGTCACTAAATGATACAGTTCCATGCTGTGGTTAGTCTATTATCCTCATCCATTCATTTTTTAAAAACATTAACAATATATGATAATAAAGACATATAAACAAAAAAATCTGTTGGACTTTATTAAATAAGAACTACACTTACTATCTAAGCAGAAATCACATATCGCAGACAATCATATACGATTGTAAAACAAAAATTTTTTAAATAAAAATATTTATTTAGGTGTACAATTTTTTTAAATTGTGCATAACTTCTATTATAGATGTGTTCGCAATAAGATGTTACAGCAGACTGAGCGATAGTTGCTGCTCAGACACATTTACGCGTGTCTCACGTGTTTGTAGCCTCGATTATTCTATCCTTATAGCCAACTGACC
>NW_017259183.1:3807124-3829971 GCF_001594045.1 Atta colombica | reverse complement strand
ATATATAATATATATATATAGTTTTTTTGATTGCTGAACACGATGTAATAATTCATTTAACTCTACGATATATTGCTTAAGAAATATAGTCCTATTAGTGTGAAAAAATAACCAAAATTCGAATTCAAAGTCGATTTTAGTATGATTCCAAGCATTCAAATGAGTCATACTCCTCTCAAATTGTAGTCTATTCATTCAGAACAAGATCCAGTTGAATTTTCCCGAGATCTCTTACAGGGCTTTTAAAAGTTACATTTAACTGAATTATAAAATGTTTTTAAGGATAGAAAAATTTTTTTTACAAATTCTAAAGTATATCACTTTGTGTTTTGATCTATATATCTCAAATCAAATTCCAGTTGTGAAATTTTTCCGGGACCTCCTATAGGACCTTTAAAAGTTGCATTTAACTGGATATATTATAAAATATTTTTGAGAACAGAAAAAAATTTTTTACAAGTTCTAAGGTATATCGCTTTGTGGTTTTAACATTCTCAAATGAAACCGTTATTACCTTAATTAACTTTTATACGTTAAATAATTGAAACTATCATGAAATATGTGAAAGGATTAATGCAATATTATAATGTTTTTATAATCATATCTTTTATGAGAATCAATTATGAATGCCGATCTTAGATTTACATTAAATTAAATATGTAAACGTATCATAATATTCGCAAATTCAATTTCCAAAATCTACACTTCAAATTTATATTAAATGTATAAAAATTTAATAAATTTTGAATTTGATATAAATTTTGGAAATCTGTGTTTTACGATATGTTTATATATTTAAATTGAAAGTAATATCAATAATCTAGGATTACATTCTTTATTTTTTTTTTCACATATCTGCCTTGATTTCTATAAGCTTTTTTTAACTTATTTATTAAAATTCTATAAATCCTATCTTATATAATCTATCTATATGTCACAGTTAAAGTATTGACTTTAATAAATTTATACATTTATTATATATATTTACATAATAATGTAATTATAAGATATAAGAAAGATATAAATACAAAACTGCGTTGTTCACTGAATATTGAAGACTTAAGGCTCACAACTCATGATTAACTCTTAATTCAGATTTAACTTTTTTCTTATCTCTCTTTCTAATTCTAGATGAGAAATAAATTGAACCTTGAATTAAGAGTTACAACCATATTTTTATCTGCCCGACGGCAATAACGATGACGATATATCTTACCTGGACACTTAATTCTTCAGCAAATACTTGGACACTTAGTTCCTCGATGGCGAATATACAAACAACACTTAGACATTTAATTTTTCGAATACCTAACATAGTTCCTCGATGATGATCTTGATGTTTTATCTTGCATAATTTGCGCTGTGCGCGTCACAGCCGTGCTATCATGTGCAACGTTGCCAATAGTGCCAACGCTGGTCTGCTGGTTAGATAGAATATAAAATCAAAAGCTATTATCGAAAAAACGAATCATATACATTTCTCCTCTGATCGACGACGTTAATAATAGCAAACGTATCTTAAAAATCAAAGATTTAGATTTTGCATCGCAATATCTCCGCTCGTGTCCCGTAGGGCACACGTAGAGAAAAAAGAAAACTTTCATTATACATTCAGAGTGGATGCATCGATTGAGCACACTTAGAACTTGATCGGTTCAGCCTTTATTGAGATCCAATCTATTTCGATCCCTCATAACTTGTCGGTGCTCGCGTAAAGGAGACACAGTAGTGTCGTTGTGCTTGGCTTAGCGCCGAGACATTACCATCCAATCTCCAAATATACTTCAGAGATAATCCAGAGTTAAGCCATACCAATATTTTTTAGATTGCGTAATTATTTTAATGATCCAAACAAAATTATTTTCAGATTCTGTATCTATATCTACAGCTAAATTTTTAGATACTTTAACAACTATTCTTTCCGTGTACTATTAATATTAATACGCTAGTAATTACAGTTTCGTAAGATTTCTCTGGTAATGTGTGTTCATATTGAATCTAATTTAATTATCATCATTTTTTGACATTTTTTTTTTGGAGTCGTATTTTTTCGTCTGAGACAAATGTTCGGCGAACTTAAGGACAGCAATAGTGAGAAGAAGCTCGTAAATTCACGATTGCTTCCTCACATGATCGACCAACGAGTTCAGCATCTTATCTATGGGCGCACATCTAATGACTGGTGGACGGACTGCGTTGGTGTATAGACGCGATATGCACACACGAATGATCATTTCATACAACGGCCAGTCGAGTGACAATAATGTCATAAAGCCAGCACGATGTATCGCGATGCATCCGCAAACATCATTCATTGAAATCGCAACGTGCGACTACGTCGCTAGGATGAATTTCGAAGAGGACATGCAAACAAAGATAAGATATTTTTTATTCTAAAAGAGAGGTATTTGGAAAGATATTAAAATATTACATGTAAAAAATAAGACACGAATCTAATAAAAAATTCTAATAAAAAATCTAATAAAAAAAAACATGAAATTAGATAAAAATTATATTAAAGAACTATTTTGCTGCTTCCTTCATTTACTTTTCGTTTTTATAAAATATTAAAATTTTATAAAATATTTTATATGTTTCTGCAAGGATTATTCTATTTAATAATTAAAATTAATCGCAAAAAATTGTCGGACGTTCTTATGAAAAGAAAATATTTTTCGTGGAAATCTGGACACATTCATCTCACCCTCCGGTCCAAATTACGTCTGTTATCTGCATATGACGTTTGCGATAAACTCTCGCGTGTTACAACGATGAATGTCAATTCGAAACGCGTTCTCGTTGTCGCATTGCCACGAACGAATCATTCGATTACTGAGAGAATTGCTTTATTTGATATAGGTTTCCAACCGAAAAACCAATCAACAAAAGCGGTTTATTTACAATTACGCCATGGTGTAGAATTCAGAGGATTTCCGATTTTACGAGTATTATAATCACGCCAACTTCCGAATAATCTCTGTTTTACTTACAATTATGTTAAACGACGTAAGATATATTTTTTTATTGGAGATTTTTTAAATAAAATTTATTGAACTAGATTACATTTAGTAAATTTATTTATATCAGCACATATTATTTATATTATATTAATAACATATTGTTATATAATTTTATTGAAAAATTAGAAATTGAGTAAAAATAAAAAAATTTTAATACAGTGTTACAAGAAAATGACTCATAGATTGAATACAGGAACTGTAAAATAAAACAAAGCGAGGTAATTTGGAGAGATGAAAAGAAATTTTCAGATTTTATATAATAAAAGATCACATAGCATACCGAATTAAATATACAAAACATACACTATTGCATCAATAGAGTATGTTTTGTATGTTTGATTGAATATGCAAGCTCAATCTTTCATTATAATTTGAAAATTTCTATTAATCTATCCAAATTATTCTGCTTTTCCCCTGTATAAAGTTCTTAATTTGCACGTTTATGGAAAATTATGAAATAAAAGTAGTTTTAAAAACATGTCTAACAGATTTATTCTTAAAACGTAACGTATGTATGATTTGCACCCAAGACAAACTGTATTACGAGTACAAATTTCTAAATCGATCTAGGAACATTTGTTCCGCGCTCGTCGATTTCGCAACAAGTTATTTGTCGCGAAACGAGATCCCAAATGGTGCGCATTTCGCTCATAACAATTACGTCGACCTCGTCTACATGATTTATCTGACCCTCGCGATAAGCACTACGTCATATCAATTCATAAATATCCGCGAGTCGGCTTGGCGACTGCTATTGTTACAGTTCCGTATACATCTCGTTAATGACCAGTCGTGCGATGAAAAATCGCAGTCGCCCCTTTTAGTCGTCGATAGCGGACTAATGAGTCTCCCCGTGCGTAAGGTATAATAGATGAAATAAGAAACGTACGAATAAACGGGGTGAGATCGCATAACTCCTTTCTAGGCGTGTCTGTGCCAGATGTGCGTAATTGACGAGTTCTGTAATTATTCGTCCAATATATTTCAATTATTAATGTACTTTGAAATAATGCAATTAAAAATTTGGTAGCATTTATTTTAAAATTACAATTAAAAATATTTGTTTCTCCAATTAAATTTTTACTTTTCTAACATAATATTGAGAGACTAATTATTAAATAATTTATTTATTTACGTGTCTATATTTTGAGAAAACAGTGATACCACTTTTAATTTTGAATTATATTTTTCATCAGCCTGGGATTTTATTGTGTGCTGAATAATAGTAAAATACAATAATATAAATCAAGTTTAATTATTTTATAATATTCTTGAGGCTTCCACCGGTGCTTTCTATATAAAGATTGTGCATTTCGCGGGTTTTCTCCGTGTCCAGATCCATTCTTGGAACGTTTCGTGAACCTTGCAGTCCATCTCATCAGGATGAGGAGCAGCCTGATACTGAGCTGTTCCTCCAGGCCATTCCTTTTATATTACGCTTGGTGGTGGTAGGGGGGAGGGGGGAGGGGGGGAGAGGGAGAGGTGGTGGAATTGATCGGTCTTCAATAAAAAAAAATTATTTTATGCCTCTAATACAGGCAGTATATTATAAATAATTAATGTCAGCTATTAACTCTATTGAAAGTCGATAAGTAAGTATCATTCTGATTACAATAATTAAGTCTTTACCACAATGATTGGCAAGGTCAGTCTTCTCCAATCTGGAAGATTGGAACGCAGAAACGCTTCTTTTCTACAAGTCATATTACGCCGTTTTGTGACATTGCCGCATACGCCCTCATTGTCACTGAAACGGCTCAGCTTATGAAAAATAGTTGCACGATTTCGACTTCTTGATAAGGAATTCGACTGACTAGGTTCCAGAACATGCTCGAAAAATGTGTCTAAGATCGATCTACTTCGAGGTTGATCGCGATCACTCACTTTCACTCGCACAATCGATTCGCTCGTTGCTCGATCATTAATAACCGTTGACTTATGCTGCGATTGTTAGCGCTAAATCACGAAAGGCGAAAGGATTGCCGAGGTGAAGAGTAAATTCACTCCTGCCATTACGCTCGATTTCGTTCCGTCGTCGCCGCATTTCGATTTCGATTCGAGTTCTCTTTGTGTCGTCTCCTCCTCAGGCTACTCGAGGCGCACACAAAGGATGCGTTTCTCCCCATGTTGCACCAGGTCGATGCAACCGGTGCAGCTGCAAGGCCACGAGGAAAAAAGGGCGAAATCACCAAAGAAAGAGGGAGAGATTGCTTCATCGTGAGCTTAATTAACATTCACTGGCGACTGGAGCAGAATAATTTTGCGATTGTGATATATTTTTAATTATATTTTCAATAATTCGATTTGGTTTAATTTTAATGAAATTAACTTTAATAAATATTTTATTATTATACTTTATTCAACGAAATTTTATTTTGTTTTTATAATACTTTAATAAAAGTTAGCTACACAAAATGTAGAATTTTATCTGTGTAATGATTATTTTGCCGTATGAACTAATACCTGTAGTATAATAACGTCAAATGTTGATTTATTCGTGTCCTTGAAATATTATTAAAGTCGCTCTAAACTATCGTGAGTTTCCGCGGCATTTTCTTTGTGCCGATGAGCCGTATAAACCAGAAATTAATTAGCAGGTAGCATGCCAGAGCAGAGAACCTTGTACGATGATCGTAAAAAGTTGATTCTGGATTCGCCTCGCACGACTAGCGATATGTCGGCCGTCTTTCTCCAATATTTCGCGATAAAGACGCAATCTGTCTATTAATAAAGATAACACGACCTACATATTTTAAAGTAGTATTGCATTTAATGCGATGAGTTATATATGGTATCAGTATGACAATAATATATAATGGAGAAAATATATAATTGTAGAACTGTTATATTATGCAAATAATAAGTAACTAGATATGATATTGAAAAGAATAAACAGGAACAACTACTATATAAAGTTTCCAAAATTCTCGCTCAAATATTTGAAAATTTCACGATTTTATTATTGTGAGAATACCACAATGTTTTCGATTCAACTCTTATAATTTTACGTGTGGTTCAATGCAAAATAATTTATTTGTGAAATAATTTGTTCGAAAGATATATAACACATGAGTTTTCCTTTAAGTAATTTCCGTGTGTTTGAGACAAGACTCATAAGCACGCGATACATGTACGCGTGACATCTTTACTCGGCTTTTACGCCAGTTTTTATGCCTTAACCGGAATTGCTCTAATTGGCCAGGCATTTATTTCCGAACATCTTTATCTTCTAAGTTGCATCGTAACAAGAGCAATACATTCGCATTAAAGTTTTACAGCTAGGCTCCATATGTAATGTATATGATGGAAGGAATCATGTGTGCGCAAAATTTTTATCGTCATAACCCGCACAAACGCGTAGTACATAATCAGTTATGGCATATTCAATCTTTATTCGCTTAGCGTCAAGTTTTACTTTAATAAAGTATTGTTAAAAAATTGTGTGACTGTTAAGTTTATTCGAAAAAAATTTCGGGCATCTCAAAAACGAAAAAATTCGTTTTTTATTCTTATCTTAAAAAGAATGTTTTTTTTGGAAATCTGATAAAAAATCATACAATAAAACATGATTTAATCACATGCAAGATATTTTAATCTGTGTTTTCCTATTAAATATATAAATATTATGTTTACATATTTTGACAATGGAAACTAGAAACCAGATCTGGTTTCACTTTACACGATTCTTCAAGATATTCTATTTCTGTTATCAGTGACATATAAACACACATACGTTATATACGAGCCACTATCACAATTTCCGATCAAAAAACATTTACATATTTAAAATGTGTCCATTTTATTTTTAATTATGATTTTTAATTATTGAATATGCGCATCATTTTAATTTGGATTGTAATGTTTATCTTGTAATTATGTAATTGTATACACAGGTAGATATATGTATATTCGAGTGTATGTTGCCGTGTGTTTTTGTACGCGTACACGTATTATACAATCGCTGATGTTTTCGCTTATCCAACGTAATTGTGTAAAAAGAATGTACACAGAGTATCATTTAACATAAAACTGATTGATTAAATAATTTCAACTATAATAGTTCCAAATCGATTTAATATTAACTTTTTGATAATATCTCTAAAATTATTTATTTGTAATAAAATTTATTAGCATTTAAGTGAGCAATTTGTTTAATTCTTCTCCATATTCAATTATCTGGAGATAAAAATGCTGTCTCTCGGTCTCATTTCCTTATAATAATTTCCTTATAATAAAATAGACGCTTTGTCGATTCACGTATGACAAATGGATTAAAAAGGCTAATTTTAAATAAGATTTTAATTTTAAAATCTTTAAAAAAAGAATATTTTTAATTAAGATTAAGAACACGAATGTGAGAAACACTTTGTACATAGCTTTGTACATAGAACCCTTTACATAGAAACGCGAGTAATCTGAAACTCTTGTGCGAGGTAACCGTTTAAACCACTGACCGTAAACAGAGAAGCTCGGGAGAAAGGCTTAGAAGGTATCCCAGGTTCTTGTAAGGGCGTTAATTACGGGGCTGCTTTCTTCTCCCTCAACCGATTTCTGTTATCCGAGAGCAACCCCTTTCTGGAGCAAAAGACTAAACGCGAACACCGTGAACGTCAAGGTTCAAGTATGCGACCATTTATTTATAATACACTTAGTGTACTGAAGTGGTTAATACAAGCAAAATACCAGATTTTTAATAACTAATATTTTTCTTCTTAGAAGAACTCTACTGTTTTTTAATCCATTAAGAATGAATATTTTTAGGTAAGCCCAGGCAAGCTGAGCTCTAATCTAACACATTTCTCCTAATTTACAATGATATAGTAAAGCAGTTTTAAGTATAATTGAAGGATAATTTATTTAATAATGATTTAAATCATTTTTTAAAGAATTTAAGAATATTCACTTCATGTCTAACAAAAATTAATCTAAAATTTGATTTCATATTTCTAAAATAGTAAATCGAATTATTTTTACGTCCTTCTGCAATGTAAAATATATCAGGTACAATGTAGAAGATTAACTGCAAAGAGTTAATTTTGTAGAAATAGTAAATAAAGGAAAGGAAGGACTAACTATCTTAAATCAATGGCTCAGTGAAGCGGAAGTGAAAATATGTAATAAATGGAAGTCTAAAGAAAAGTGAATAGAAGCGAAAGATGATAAAATGTTTTGTTGATAATACCGATAGACTATCTTCTGTTACTCTAGATTTATTTAAGTGTTTTGAGGTTGATTTCTGATTTCAATTATTTGAGATTTTTATGTTCATCCAAAATTAACTGTAGTTTCGTGCAGTAAAGCGCTCTTGAGTCGATTGAACGAATATATCGCGTTACTAGCTCAACGACAGAGCCAGTGGGACTAATTATTGGCGCAGACTATGTAATCATCGCCGCAACGTGGTTTCAGCTTACTTCGATTGTGCGCGGCTGAATTACTACCGCGGGTATATATTGCGTATACGAAACATGACACGCCAATTACTATTATTGAGTTTAAGCGTCTAAGCACACGCTCACGCGAGTGGTTCGATTCTGTTTCAGACACATCGTATGAGAAGGCTTGTCGAAGGGGTAGCGCGCCCGCCACTCCCGTACTTGGCGCACGACCCCTGGATGTCACCCCAAACAGGATCGTTGTAAGTAAATTTTATTGCTTGCGCATAATTAGTTAAAAAAAGCGGATGCTTCATCCAATAATGTCATAATCTATTAGCGTTTTCTCTTGGGATACACTGAGTATAATCTCGCACTACCCCAGTTGCGTGTAAGTGCTGCATCAGTGCTGCAGTACAAAAGTGTACCATGGTGTACACTTCATGCTATCGTGTTTAATTCTGCTGCCGATTAACTTTCATTTTCAAATTATTAATGTCACACTGTCTCTCTGAGATCGTGTAGCAAAATCCTACTTCGTGCATAAAATTTGCACTACACTATAGCACTACGGAAACACGTTATAATGAATGAATTCGCTTACCACCAGCCAAGGAAACACGCTAGGCTTGTCGCGTTACATGCTCCAACATGCTCCAACATATTTCTGCCATAGTTCCCACTCATTCTAATGAGTATATTGGAGTGAATAGGAGCTATGATAGGAGCACATTGATCATGTTGAACATGCGACGCAAACAAACCTACTGTCTGAGTGTTGCACTGGTGGGCGATAGTGCAGCCAAGAGAAAACGCTATATGATTCTATTGACGCTATATGATTCAACACATGACACTCCATATCGATTGAAATTATCATTTCTTGTATACCTTATTTATAAAATTGAAATGTAGATAACAATTATACTTAAATTTTTAAACTTTATAACAAATAAAGAAAATCAAGATTAATGAGAGTACAGCGAAATAGAGAGAGTAATAAAAGTTTGTGATGTCAAAACTTTTATTATTTTATGAAAAGGATGATATCATCATTAATTCAAATTGATTGTGCGGTTGGCTCTCTTCAGTTACATATATTTGAAAGATTATGTTTATTTATAAATATTTATAAATATTTGTAACCGAGTAATAAACATATTACCATCGGAAAATGTTAATTTTCATTCCTTTCGATTTTTTTTTTTATTAATATTTTGTTTATTAACACATGTTTCGCGATACTTTACCTAGCATAGCTAACAAGTACGAATTCGCATCGTGCAATTTTTTGACGGTTCATAACTTCGCTTATAATAAAGATAATTTAATTTTCAGTTTGAGCATTTTTTTCAGTTTGAAAGAAGAAAGATAAGAAATAACTTCATTTCAGTTACATAACTGAAAATTATTATAGTAATCAAAGATTTGTTAAATTGAAATCCTGGAAAAAATATGTCGAAAAAATTACATTTCTTTTAGATGGTTTTTTTTAGTAAAGTGCTGAAAATTTGGGCTACCCACACAAAATTATAAATATCTGCATAAAATATTAAAACAATGTGTATATCTTAATAAAATAATATAAAACACACTATATTGTGCATCAAAAATGATGTAACAAAAAAAATTTATTTCTTGTACAATTTGTTCTTATGACGATTTTCGTCACAAGAACAAATTGTACAAGAAATGACAATGCAACGTTGCATTCTTCGTCTTTCTTTTTCTTCACCTCTCGTCTATTTTTTTTATCTGATAATTCACGCCGTTCACGGTTTTTGCTATTCCATGTGGCAATGAATGAAAACGAGAATAAGAACATGAATTATAATGTACATATATTGCAAGCGAGGTTTTAAAGGAAAATTTATAAAAAAGAAAGTTGAGGAGATATTATTCAAGTTGGCAATGAAATCTCTCTCTCTCTCTCTCTCTCTCTCTCTCTCTCTCTCTCTTTCTCTCTTAAAAACGGCATTTTCACCAAACGAAAAGAAAATAAGATGAAGTTATTTTTCGAGGTTAAATTTGTATGCAAGTTTATACACAATGTAAATAAAACAATACATTAATTAAAAATATAAATTCTTTTTTTACAATATCAAGTATTTTCTAGCGATGTTTGCCAGATTTATCTGTCACATGTTGCCATTACATTTCACTCGATATTTTGTCATTTCAATATTAAATATCTTTTCAACCGACAAACCTTTTACTTTTTTGTAACTCTTATAATCTCATTTTTGAGGGGAACGTCTATGATAAGATTTGTGTGCACTTAATTAAAGAAGTCTGCGAACCTTATCTGTCATTAAGTTACATGTGAAAAGTTTCATTTTCAATATTTTTTTCTCTCTTATTTCATCGATAACCTTCGTAGAATTTTGGTACTTCAACTTCATTATATAAAAAAGTTAGACATTTCTATGATAACTTGATTTACTAAAGTACTACCTTAAATGATCACTTTTCTTTTTAACTTTTAAAAAGTCACTTTTTTAATTATCAGAATTTAAAACTTCAAAATGCATTTCGAAAAAGGAGGATAGTACTTTAAGATGTATAGAGGATATTAAAGATTTTTATGGGAAATACAGTAGTAGTCTTAACTTTTTTTTTACAACAAGTGATACCTGGCCATAAATATAGAATTTGTTTTAGGATTAGTTCTATATAATATATAAAAAAAATGCTGATCCGAATTCGCATCTGAATGCCAACAAGTGTTAATATTATATCAATCAGATTATGAATTGAAGAAGATTCTGTGCCCTCGAAATATATTACACATGTTTCGAATATCATTGGACATTAAATATCTTTTCAAAGATATGTATTTTGCTGTCAAAATCAAATATATTTAACAAAGGATCTGTCATATTTGTACAGAACCCATTCAATGTTGTTAAACACAAAAAGAGACACGTATTTTTTTGTAACTAATTTGAGATTTAAGAGATATGAAACAAATCCTCAAAACTTAACGATGATAGATATTTTTAAAAAAATTAAATTTTTGAAAAATTATACTATTGTAAAGTAGATAAAAGTTATAAAAGTTTTGTCTAAAACATAACGACGATAAACGGCTACAATCGCCAAATGTTCGACCAAAAGTCATTCATTAAAACATTTTTTTGATTATAAGAATTATAATACAATTGTGCCATAACCGTACGATAGTTATGACTGTTAAGATATATCCATCTTACGGTTATCATAACCAAATGTATTGATATGGACGAAAATTATCATTATTTCTGGCAAGCGTAGCGTTTTTTTCCGTGTCACACATCTCACTTTCGTTTGTAATTAATTAGAATTAAATATAAATATTAATTTTAAAGAGTTGTTTTGTTAAATCTCAAAAAGGGCGGATATAAAAAAATACGGACCTCTACATTTTTGTGTTTAATAACATATTTCAGAAAAATCGAATTGGTTTTGTTCTAACAGAGCTTTTATAAATGTTTAAAGAAGAGAAAAGCATGAGTTATCAAAAAGGTGTTTACTTGAAATCGAATTCGATTACGTAACTTTTATCTCTGTTTCATTTGTTACACAGTTTAACATACAATATCCTCTTGTTAAATTAAAATGGACCATTTTGTATGT
Organism: Atta colombica; assembly: GCF_001594045.1. NCBI lineage: Eukaryota > Metazoa > Arthropoda > Insecta > Hymenoptera > Formicidae > Atta > Atta colombica. Next base: position 3,817,961 of record NW_017259183.1, on the reverse strand, counting down.
ATCATGGATTGGCTGCTCATGAATGAGAATTGATTCTCCAGGATGAAAGAGCCGGGATGAAGAGCTTTCCTCAGATAGCCGAGAACGTATATAGTTTACATCGGATCGTCGGCTAACTTAATGCCCGGCGCGTTGAATATTCACGAGATCCCGCCGAAATGCCCATGTCTCTGGATTCGCACACACGATACGTTGTAATTAGTTCGTTATACCGTCCCGGTATTCCATATATAGACTGCCTCGTCGCGACGACGACGACATGGTGGTGGGTTCAGCGATCTCATTTTCCATGAGCGCCTGACGTTAACCGATTCACGGCTATATTTAACATCGCCTTCACCGCGCGAGAGGGAGTCGCTTTCGTCTGACAATTTCACGTTAATTTAATTTAATCGAACGGGGGGATGGGGCCATATTCGTCGTCATAGTGATTATCTATCTGTCTCTCACTGTCGATATTATCGAGCTGACAATCGATATAATGATGGAGTGATTCGCGCCTGATGCAACGAATAGGATTTTCTCCAGCGCGAAACGTCCACGTGATATCTCAAATTTTGTCATTACTACATCCAGAGAAAAGGTTGCTTCGATTTAAAGAAATATTTCTTTGCTATACGGTTAAAGAAAAAATTTATTTGATTTAAAAAAATAAATCAATGAAACTTTTTTACAAATTAAAGAAATTTTTTTTTTAACTGTATAACAAAGAAACATTTCTTTAAATCGAAACACCTTTTCTCTGAATGTATTCATATTATCCATTCGGATCATTATTGGGAGCAGAAGTGACTTCGCACGAAACATTTCTGATGCGCCAACCGTACGCTCACCGCATATTTAGCGCTAAATTTAGCGTTCTAATTCCTACTTTATTAACGTGAAAGTAGCAGTCGTTTAAATGTAATAATTAAATTACATAAAACATCTTAATTCTTATTTGTTTAACGTAAATGTAATCTAAAATCAATGTTAAAGTATAAAGGTACTATATACATTCAGAGAAAGGTTTCTTCGATTTAAAGAAATATTTCTTTGCTATACGGTTAAAAAAAAATTTCTTTGATTTGAATATAATTTCTTTAAATCAAATAAATAATTTTTTATTTCTTTAAATCGAAAAAAACCTTTCTCTGGATGTAATTTGCAAGTAAAACGTAGTTTGTAAACGCAGATGCAGAAGAAGATTTGCATTTGTTTTTTCATTACGTGCAGTTAGTTTTCATTTGTGTATTTTGCATGCGATAATCGTCATTCTACGATTAGCATTTGCGAACTACATTTTGCGATTTGTGAATTATGTAGAGGCATTAATGATGAAACGAGTGCATTTTAGAAACATTTTGAAAATATCTATCAGAATGCAATGGTTTCAAATCAAGTGTTACATCGTAAATCACTTAATAGGCTAATAATAATCACCTTACAAATTTTTATAGCGTCAAATTTACATCGAATTTACATTTGAATCGAGTGAATGTCGTGATCGTCAGATTTTACAGTTATAAGATATTTAACTTTTAATCTCCCCCGCGAATGCTGCACAACCGCGCATTGAATTTCTTTTTAATCCGAAAGGTCGCAGATTGCCATCGTGCGAGAATACTTTTCCGTCAGCAGCGTTTTAGCGAGTACATTAACTTCGCGGATTAGATCTCTGTTAATCACGCGCGGATTCTCTCGGACAGATTTATCGGCACTTCGGTGTTTCTTGCGGCAACCGATCGAACGGGACGAGAGTTTACTCTGCAATCACATTTCGAGATATGTTATCAGATCAACATCTTTCTTCGAAGAAATATTCCCATACCGATCGTCGAATCCCCGATAACGGAAGACGTATTGTCGTATCATTTTACATCGTATACCTATACATATAACTCACATCCAAACTATTACTACTTCTGTTTGAGGCTAGAAATCTCTATTTTGTTCTTCCTTTCACGTATGTTCTATTCACTGATCACGAAAACAGGATTTCAATCTTCCGATCACGTATTTTCGATTTTACGAATCTTCTAAATCGCCAACTGGCTAATATTTTCTTTTTCGAAAGCGAAATAACACGTTTTCATATTTTAAAAGCATCCTATTTTTTTCTTTAATCACGATAAGATTCTTCGAATTTTTCTTTCAAATGTAAAATTTTTTATATAGGGAAAGTTGCTTATATCGTACCCCTTAACATTTAAACAAAATTGTAACAAAAGTACTGAAGAGATCAGAATATTTCTGTATTTACATCAAACTTTGATTCATTGGCAATAAAACGTAACAATATTTTTACGGAAACATTGAATTATTATTTAAATTAAGATTAAAATTAAAGTATCATTAAATCGTACTTAACAATCATGAGATTTTATAGAGAAAGATCTAAATTTTTTTTAAATGTAACAAATAATATTTATGAATAATTTTCAGTAAATTATCTTAAAAAGACTCAATATAAATATGTTTTTTTTTTAAGGTGCTTCTACATAATTCGCAAATCGCAAAACGTAGTTTGCAAACGCAGACGCAGAATGAAGATTTGCGTTTATTTTTTCATTGCATACATAATAGTTCAACATCTTAACATTCAGATCGTAATGGCGCTTCGTATTTAAAGTAATATATCTAAACGATCTTATTAAAAATATTTATTTTCTATAAAATATTTTCAAGAATTATTCCATAAAATTTTCTTTATAATTATTCGAATTATTATTCATTATCATTCACATTATTACTAATATACTTTATATTTAATTCGAATGTAAAAACACGCAATGTAACATATCGATCCAGACTTTGCAGGTGTTCTCAATTCTCACGTGCTAGATTAAGTCGCAACTATCATTTTCCCGCCAAATCTTTTTATGAAGAAAATGTTACTTACAAGTAAAATATACGTGAACCGTGTTTTCTATGCTTAAACAAAATAATTTTATTATGTATTATGAGATAGTCTATCAAAAATTATAAATAAACTGTAAGTTTCATTTTATATTGATTCTATCAAAAATAGATCTAAATTATCTATAGGAAAGATAGGCATATTATTTAATCAATTAAGATTAAAAAATATTTCTTTTGGTACACTATTTTTACGATGACGGTTTACACATGCAGCGTTCGATCGGAAGGGGATCGTAAGCTTGTTGGTAAAGGGTTTTAAAGGAACAAAAGGACGAACGGACTGGTTTCGGGGCAAGTTCTTGACAACTACACTGCTGTTTCCGGTTAAGGAACGTCGCAGGCTACCGTTTACGAAACGAATTATTTATCAGTTGTCCCCTATACGTGGTTTAATAATCCGATTATCATTCTTTCTGATATCTGAATAAGAAAAACAAAAAGATGTCAAGAGTGATAAATTGTTTTGTGTATTTGAAATCTTTCTCCAACATTCGCAAGAAAACTGATAAAATATGTAGCTAGAGGATTAATTGAAGAAAATAAAAAATTTAATTAATATAGAATTTTAAATAAACTTTACAAGAATTTATGACTTTATCTTTGCCGACATTTATTTTAAATAATTCTTAGCTTTTCTTATATTATATTCAAACCTTCAGAACATAACAGAAATGAATAACTTTATACGCATTGCAAATCGCAGTACGCAGTGCAAAGGAAACAGTTGGGACATTCAATCGGTCGCTTATTTCGTAGGATATGTGAGACACGTTCCATGCGATAGAGTGGTGAGACCCATCGGCAGATTCAATCAGCGGACGCTGTATGTCGCAGCCTCCGATTTGAGAACCCCTCGAAGACGTTTTTGTCCTTACCGGTGTCGAGAACGGAGGAGAACGTTCGTAGAAGAGGGACCATGAAGGGAGTCGAGGGGTTTAGCCCGTTTTACCTTACTTGAATGTAGGGGCAGAGTTTTCGGTCGCGACACAAAAGGTGCGCGCCCCAAGGATCCCTTGACTTCGGCTACCCGGATGAGCTAACATCTGCGTCAGTCGACGATGAGATTTCGCCGCGAAATCGCGCGCAGCCTCCTCAAAATCTCGGCACATTCGCGTTTAAAAAACAGTTATCTAATCTCTCAAAGGATGGTGGATAAAAACGTTATAATTGTCATCGTTTCATGAAAAACATTTATTAATAGATTAATCTAAAAAATTATACTGGCCTATAAACTGAATAATCACGCAACAATTACGCATAATGTGATTGTATTTACTTTGTACTTGTTTAAAAAGGAATTTTATTTGAAGAATTGTTTGAAGTGTTTGTTGGCACACACATAAATCTGATGCATGTAACTGACTGTGTCACTGGTGTCAAAAAAATTGTAGGAACATGAAATCACTTTCATTTATTTAACCGCGATTTTGTGCAGAGTTACATAAAAAATTGTAATATAAATACCAAGGAATTTGAAAGACTTTCGTAAAAAAAGTATTACTGACTCTTCGTATAAATAACTTTTTGGTATAAACTTCAAAAATCATTAGAACAGAATTATCGCATTTTCGATAAATATTTATGTGACATTCATTATTACCATTAAAATGTTCTTGCAGTGAGCACGTGAAATTGTAATACGCTAATAAGAATTTAACTCGAAATCTGGAATAAATGATATTTGTGACACTTCTTCTCAAATTTTCCGAGAAATTCGCTTTATATTTCTCGATAACATGATCTACAAAATTTCTGCCATGTATTATAAAAACTTTCAGAGAAAATGATATATTATATATAATATGATTTACAAAAATAATAGTTAATACAAGAATTAATAATCAATAATAAAAAAGTGAAAATTAATAATTCTTTATTCAAATAAATGTTCTTTGAATTTTACATTACTGTTTTAAAGCAATTTAAAAGCAATTGTAATCATAACTTAGTAAATAAAAACATATAATTTCATGATTTAATAATCTAAATAATTATCGAAAAAAGTCTTTATAATGAAATAATATATGGTGGATCATATATGGTAAAACAATAGAGAATTAACATGTCTTCTACAATATATATATATTTTCAATATGTTTCAGTCTCTTAATTTAAAAAGGGAAAAGTTATATACGCGCTCGACAATCTGTTCATTCATAGCCTTCCTATGTGCATTCCATGACTTTGTTATGACACCATAACGAAAGAGACAAAATGCATTTACGTAATGCATCGATCGGTCATTATTCTTACCAATGCATGACACTGCTCGTCAGCTAAGTGAAATTTAATAACATCATGGAATGCTCGATCAAACACAGTGAGTCGCGGAAGTATTCAAATCGATCATTGCGTGCAAAAAGACGTCACTTGTAACCATTTAAAGGGCTTTTTGATTTAAATCACCGGGGTTGAGATCGGCCACCGAGTTCTGCAAAGACATTCCACAAAACAAGAAAAATGTAACGTCTCAGATACGTTAAAGATGTCGCTTCCAAAGCTTTAAGAATACCTGAGTACGGATCCAGAGAAACTTGGGTCGTACTGTTTATTCATTTGTCAGTTAACAGCTGCCCGAAGAATGTCTCCGAAATACGGAAGTACTATTGTGTGAAATGTGACTTATATCGAAATTGAAATTCTTTTTCTATCTCGTGCTCGCAAGAATAATGGTAAGTATTCGCTATCTAAAGATTCTACTAACAGCGAATCACTATAGAAGACCTACAAATGAAAAAGAATGTGAAATATTTCATAAATAAGAAAAAATCGGATACGTTCTCTAGAAATTTTTTACGTGTAAATGATTCATCCTACGGTTCCAATTGGAGGAGATTCTCGAAGAATTCAGTGAACAACCTATCGAGGAATTTTTAATTGAGGAATGTATTATAATGAAATTTTTGCACGCTGATCAGCTATAAAAGATACATTTTAGTTAAAATTTATCGAATGAACAGATTTTTTGAAGAAAATCCTGAAAAGAACACTTGAGGATTTCCACGGATTCTCTAATCAAAATTTGGGACATATAGTCGTGTGTGATTAAATTGCATCCTAACATTGGGCTAGTCTCACATATACATGCATATGCACATGGTGGTAATTCGACATCTTATTATGATAATACGCTTCGACATCTTTAAGTCGTCTTTAAATCATCGTTACCTGGTAACGGACAGCGCATACATTAGAAAAATTTTGCACGAGCAAGTAATGCACCTGATTTCGAATGAGATCTGAGAATTATATGATTCTCTTGCACGCTGCTTACGCAAAGATTTAAAATAGTTGAGTCTAAAATCTAAAAAAAAATAAGCTGTACAACGTTAACATGATATTGCGAGCAGTTATGCTTTATTAGCAAGAGTAAACATTTCTGTTCTGGAACAGCATTGCGGAAGATAATATTTAGACAATAATAAGCAATACATGTAAATTGAGTAAAAAGTATACAGATGTAGAATATTACGATAATCTACGATATAATCCAATAGATAATAAAAATTCAGTATAATATTATTTAATTTAACAAGCAATCTTCTGTAGGTATTAGGATTATCGATTATCAAATGACAAATTATGTGAAAAATGTTTCGATGAAATATTTTAACACCTAACATACTTTATCTGGCAAACACGCCGCTTCATTTCGCGATGTAAAAAAATGATGTAATAAAATTTAAATAAAAGTGCTCGTAAACACTTATTCGGTCTTTCTCGCGCACAATCAAATGTGCTCGAAATCACGCGAATGGTGAGAAGAAAAATGTGCGTCAAGCCAATGGAGGAGAATGAAGATGACAAGGTTGTCACCATGATCGTCAACTATTTTAGTACGAGGGTAAATATCAAGGCTATCGTGAAAAATCAAAATGTCCGTAAATATTCGCAGTCTGTTCAGAAAACAGAGAGTGCCGAATTCTTTCATTAACTTTCATAAACTTTATAATTCAACTACTCCTGTCGTTATGTCTTCTCTTTAAAATTTCTTGTTTTTTAATATGTCGTTTGCACAATTCTTTTCAGTTTTGGAAGCAATTTTGAAACATTTTCTTCAATCGTATGTAATTATTATTTATCAGCGAATTTTTTTATAAATTCTCAAACTTTTCTAATTTTCTTACTTACAATCAAATCGTTGCACAACACTCTAATAGACGAGTATAGTGATTATAATAATCTTATTTCTTTAAAAAAATCATAAAACAGTGTGAAAGATTACAATGGAGCACTTTTTCTACTTTTCCTTCTTTTACTTCTGACAAGTTCTTGGCAAAACTTTCTGGCTTTGAAATAACAATATTAAAAGTCTGTATGAGATAGAAACCCATAACAGGGAATGTCTTTATGATATCTTTATAATGAAAATAACAAGTCTTGTTGAAAAGTTTAGCCATGTTTTTTAAATTACATCTTACGGATTACGCTCGGCTGAGACAGTAAAATATTTTTAATATACTTTTTTTATTTTTAAATTTCTCTGAAAGTTTTTTGTATGCTATATTTAAAATAAAATGTAATAACTTGAAATAAGATTAGATACACATATACAGGGTGTCCCAAAAGTTTTTGCTAATCACTTTTGTATAAATAGAGACAAAACTCTAAGAATTTTTTCGAAATTTTCTATTAACTTTTTATGAGAAACATGGTATTAAAAAATTCTGAAAAAATTCTGAAAAAATTTATATATTTAAAAGAACTTTATGAGAAGAAAATAAATGATTTTTGTCTCTTTTCTATAAAGTTAATAGTATTTGAGTAAAAAATTATTCAAGAACAATTTGGCAATTTTTAGTAATTAATATTTTCTTAACTAATGCGAAAATTGCAAAATGTAGAGGACTTTTCGACTTAATTTAATCCGCTCTATCTACACAAAAAGCGATTGGCAAAAACTTTCGGGATCCTGTATATATTAAAAAAATTCAATTTTTTTTAAGGAGATTGGACTATTATTTTGGAATAAAATAAATTGTCATTACAGAGAGAGTCATTCCATCGTAAGACATAAACTTAAGCCAATGAACTAATCATAATATTGTTTTAGGTTTTCATAATCTTATGAAAATGAAAATAACAATAAACTTATCCATAACTTCGCAATAGAGCGAACCTTCATCACTTGAAACTAGGCATAATAAGAATAGAGATTTGAAACGTAAAGACTAGAAAAGGACAGATAATGGATGTAGCTTTCTCTTTCTGACAAGAAAAAAGAGGGGGGAGGGGTAAGGTGTGAAAAAAGAAAAGTAGAAAGACAGTTGAGTGTGCAAACAGAGAGAGAAAACTACAGCATCTGCTCTCTGTCCTTTTTTTGACCTGATCTTCACGTTAAAGTGCAAAGTAAAGGACACCATAGAACGTATAGTGATGGAAGAGGAATACGGACGTCAAGCTGTGAGATCTGAAGGACAGAAATATCTTTCTATTCTCTTCTAATCCTCTTTTGACACATGCGTAGAAAGAAGAAAAGTTACTAGAAAAGTTACTAGGACAGAAATATACAGAAATACGAGGGTAAGTCAATAAGTTCTTAGAAAATCTGTCAGAGGGCACTCGCAGTATCATGTCACATTACTTTTTGACAAGTAGCATCTCTCAGCTGATTACTGTCAAATTTTGAGCGGAATTCATCGCTTGGTTTCATTTCTATAGACGATTAAATTGAACAACCTTTGTATTTTTTGCAAAATGGAAAAAAACGAGTTTCATGCAGTAATCAAACATCTACATATGAAAGCTTTAACGCTGAAAGAAATCAAAGCCAAGTTGGATAATGTTCATAGCATCAGCGTTTGCTGTATACAATTGGGTGAATGAATTTAAACGTAGTCGCACATGTGATGCACCTCGTTCGGGTCGTCCAATTGAGGTTGCTACGCCAGAAATCATCGATAAAATCCACGATATTGTTTTGATTGATCGATGAGTGAAAGTGCGCGAGCTTGTTAAGGCCACAGGTATATCACATGGCACAGTGATTTCAATTTTGCAAGAACAATTGGATATGAAAAAACTATCGACAAGATGGGTGCCGCGTTTGCTCACTGTGGACTATAAGCGCGACCGTGTGATAATTTCAAAACAATATTTGGAGATGTTTCAACGTAATCCAAATGAATTTCTGCGTCGATTCATTGAGGACGAAACATGGATCCATTATTTCACCCGAGACGAAGGAACAGTCAAATAATGGATTTCACTGGGTGATCCAATTCCGAAGAAGACGAAGACCATAAAGTCGGCCGGAAAGGTGAAGGCCAAAGTTTTTTGGGATGCACGCGGTATAATTCACATCGATTATCTTCCGAAGCAAACGATCAATGACGATTACTACGCAGCTTTATTGGACCGTTTCAACAACATTTTAAAGAAAAAACTCATTTGACGAAAAAGAAAGTACTCTTCCAAGATAATGCACGGGTTCACACGTGCCTGACATCGATGGCCAAATTCAACGAATTCCACTACGAATAGCTTCCTCATCCAGCATATTCGCCAGCATTTAGCCCCCTGCGACTATTTCCTGTTTCCAAATCTGAAGAAATGATTCGGAGGAAAGAGATTCAGATAAAGAACAGCCGGCTCATCAGCCGAAACAGAGACTTGTTTTGAAGGACAAATCATATTATATTATTCGGACAGCTTGAAAAAGTTGAAGAATCGTTGGATCAAATATATCGAGCTGAAAGAAGTTGAGAAATAAAAATGAATCGATAAAAAAATGTGTTTTACTATGTTTTTCTAAAAACTTATTGACTCGTACATCTTCTGTCTCTCAGATGTTGCTCACATCTTCCACTCACTGCTTAGATAAGTTATTTCAGTTCCATTACTATAAGTTCTATGGAAGTTCGGTCTAGTCTTATTATGTAGTTGAAACTTACCTTATTGCGAGGTAATGGATAAGTTTATTGTTATTTTCTATTAGATTATGTAGACCAAAGCAATACCCTGATTGGCTCGTCGGTTTAAGTTTACGTCTTACGGTCACTGTTACATAATTTTGTGTGCGGCTCTCAAGACTGATTTTGTATTCTTTTCATATCTGTTTCTTTATGCTTATGAGATGGATTCTAGATTATAGGAAGTTAGCTTCGTATTTATCAGCTGTGCACTGCGGCGTTTCCAAGTTATTATTAATGTGATTCGAGGTAAAGGTGACAATAAAATTTTAAATCCATACGATAAAATCCGATTTTTCTTTTTTGTACACAATTGTTGATATTTTATCTGTTAAATTCTAGTTTTTCAAGATCCTAAGTTGGCTGAGTATATATTAAATTAGTGATGATTATCTACTTCGGAACGACTGGTTCCTACAAGGATATGCTTGTGATGCTATGCTGAAAATTTCAGAACAATAATATTTACAAGAAAACAATTTAATTACAAAAACGACCAAATAAATGAACACATAATGATGTTTGATGAATTGTTTAATATTAAAGTAACATACCAAATAGTCTATAGACGTTTCGACTCATAATCTTCTTCATTATAAATTAAATCAGCTTATTCTACTTAACATAAAATACTGTTGTCTATCGACATGAATTCCACGTCAACTATTCCAATGTAATTAAATCTGATGGTAATGGATACACCATGTCCATCTTAATAGAAATCTAAATCTTAAAATATCCAAAACAGTAATCCTCGTTTAACGATGAGAATCACGTTCAGTCCCAGTAATGTAAGTTTAAAATTAATTTAAATTAATATTAATGATATGAAGCAATTTTAACAAGATTTCCGACTGTCCTTATCTGATAATAACGGTCTGTATCGAGTCCCAAGGAGTTCATCTTTGGGACTCGATACAGATCGTTATTATCAGATAAGGACAGTTTGAAAATCTTGTTAAAATTAACGGTTCAGCCCTTATTGAGATCCAATAATCTCGATCTGGCGCAACTCGTCGTAAAGT
>NW_017259183.1:3795784-3807024 GCF_001594045.1 Atta colombica | reverse complement strand
ATATATATATATATATTTGATGTATATTTGATATTAGTTTAATATTAAATAATTGCTATCAAACATCATTGTATGCTCGTTCATTTTGTCATTTTTAATTAAATTATTTTGCAATGCAAGCTTCGAACGATATTTATATTCTATTCTTTGTTATTACAAGAAAACTATACTATCAATATTGTTCAAATTGTGGGATTATTTGTGTACAGTATTTATCTACAACATATGAAAAAAATTAAGTTTCTAAATTAGTTTTCAACTAATAGTCCATCCTCCTTGAAAAAGAAAAAAATGATCGATTGCATATATGCAAAAATATATACACGCACGCACGCACGCATGCACGTGTTAAAATCTCTTGAATGTTGTTCAGGATTATTTCATTTTTACATAAAAATTTTTAATGCAAAAATGAAAATAAGAGGAATAATCCCCAATGGTCTTGATCTTGAACAAATATTCACAGCATGATCAATATTTAAGAGGTTTTAGTCGTTGATCGGACACCTTGCGTAATACTAATGCCTGACACTTTCAAGTCTTATAATTCGAAAAGTACTTAATAAAAAATAACTTTATTACAATGTTTTGAAAAGCTCTTGACACTAGTTATTAGATTCTGGCATTCAAAATAAGGTGTTCCATTAAAAAATATTGATTTGATCTTGGCCTGACTTTGGCGACGCCATCCAAAGTCAAACTGATAAGATCTGTAAATAGATCTTTTTATACAACTTTTAAAACGTCTAAAACATTGTTTTAAGAAACGTCATCCTCCTGATAAATCCGAGGTCTCGATCTTTTTTGAATACTCTGTGTATGTATATATACAGGGTGTCCCACGGAACTATGATCATGATTTTTCCGGCACTTCCGATGATTTGACAAAAATTATTTTGAATAAAATTTAGTCAGTTTTCAATTGACTACAAATTACAATATTAAAAATTTGCAAAATATTCTGTTTTAGGAAAAAAAGTTAAAGTTATCTTAATCTTTTTAATTTTTTGGCACAACGTATTTTTTATTTTATAATATTGTAATTGATGTTAACGAGTTGAATGACTTGCTATACTATGATTTTAAAATCAAGTGTAAGATCAATGAACGGAAACATTTTCATCTGACTTTAAAGTCATCTCAAGGTCATTAAACCTGTTTTGATATTAATTACAATATTATGAAGTAAAAATCGTAGTATTTAAAAAAATTAGGGTGACTTTGACTTTTTTCCTAAAAAAAAATATTTTAATATTGCAATTTTTGATATTGCAATTTGTAGCCGATTGAAAACTGATTAACTTTTATTCCAAATAATTTTTGTCAGATCATCGGAAGTTGCTTTAAAAAAATATGTATGCAAAATGAATAATTTTTTAAATAAACAATTCTATCCACTAATTGATTCATTTCATTATTCTATTCATAAAAGTATTCATAAAAGTATATATAAAAGTAAGATACGATTATCACAAAATTAATAGTTTACGAGATATTTAATATTTTATGTTAACATGTGACAGAATAAAGTATAAAATATCTCATAAACTATTGGTTTTTTTATATCACTACCATTTTTGATATCACTAACATAATACTTTTATATTTTATATACAGAATAGTTAGAGGAATCATATTGTGTAAAAAAATCATTTAATTTCGTTTAAAAAAATAGAGGTGACCTTAATATCTTTTTAGCGCCTCCACCTAGAAGAAAGACAATATGTCCAAAATACGTCCCCCTTGAAACTATGCAACTTTTCCTTCTATTATTAAAAACAAGTGAGTTATTCAGCTAACTTGTTTTAAATAACTCATCCTGTATGTGTGTGTGTATATATATATATATACACACACACACACACACACACACACATATATATATATATATATATACACATTCTTTATATTAGGATACAGTGATACAACAGATATTATATGACAGAACAAGGTCCTCACCATATCGTGCTATTTACTTAAAATTAGTGTGCAGTCACATTGCGGATTGCTTTTACGGTTCGAGAATTTTTAAAATATATTTCATTTATTTTTTATTGTTATAAAAATATATTAGAAAACAAAAAAAGAAGAAAAGAGAAAGGGAGGCGAGAGAGAGAGAGAAAGAGAGAGAGAGAGAGAGAGAGAGAGAGAGAGAGAGAGAGAGTGCTTCTGTTACAATAAATTAATGTATATTAATAGGTATACATTCTTTATAAATTAATATAAATTGATATATTTTTTATTTTTATTAAATAATATAATATATATTAAATAACACATTAAATAGAAATGGAGGAATGGGAAAGAGAATGCCCTATGTAATCAATACTATAGACATTATGTAATATACACATTACTACGGAATTCATTATATTGTCAGATAAAGCCACGAAGTTTTCTTTTGTTTCTTTTGTTATATACATCCAGAATTTTTCCTTAAAATGGTTGTATCGCATAGGAGCGACTTATGAAGAGGCAATCGCCTGAGGCACCGTTCGGCGATGAAAAAAAATTACTGTTCAAAAATTGCTGCAGATAATTTTTGAACAATAATTTTTATTTCCCAATAGTAATCTTTATTTTCTCTGTGGTCCGATACTTAAGAATCAGTTGATAAGTGAAGTGGATATTAGTGAAAGCAACTATAGTAAAGTAATTTTTTAAGGTTTGGTTTAGGAGATTCGTATTATATTTATCTATAGTCTAAGCGAATTTCTAAATATCGTTTTTTTATCGCTATAATTGAAAATGTACTGTCGTTCCTTGTCTGGCACAGAGAACTACTTGTCTAACACATGTTAAAAATACTAACTTCAAATGCAATTATCTTTTGAACATGCCTTTTGAACCACGCCGCTCTCAAAATGATATATATATATATATAGAGAATATATCTTCAAATAGTAAAAATTTCTTCAAACAAATCTTCAAAGAAAAGTCATTTTGCGATACAACCACCTTAATGGCAACCAGCCAAATTTCTCTTTCGAAAGAAATATATCAAACTTACAAAAGTCGAAATTGAATAAGGCGTTCTCTTTGATAAATAATTTACAAAATAAGAAAATATCAAGTATTGTATTTAATAATAGGTATACATATATGAATTTATATACAAAGAAAACAATAACAAAACAATACAAAAAGTTCTTTTCAGGCAAAATAATATGAAATTATACGCTTCCGTATTTTATACAAAATTATTAAAGAACAAATAATATATAAAGATCTACACTATGTTTATTTATTTATTTATCATATTTCTTTTACTTTTATCTGTACATACAATTGCTAGGTCACTGAAAAGACAAGATTTATATTGCAAAACATGCATTATGCTTTTCCACGAAATTCTCACGAATTGTGAACCGTGTACTAAATCCTGTGCACAACTCTTTCTTAACCAAGTATGTCTTTTCTCATTTGTAGAATTTCTTCTCGAAGCGATCGTTCCGGTCGAACCCTCTGAAGAGAACGAAGAGCGTAACAAAGCTCGAGCGGCAAAAGCAACGGGGCGCCGGTCTCCGAGGATGCCGTTCACACGAGTCTCTGCTGTGCGGTCAGGCGGTGACCTCAATGGACCTCGCAGCGGTGACGCCGCTGCATCCAAGTCTCCTCGGCAGGCCACACTGCTTCCAGGTCACGCCGAGTACTGGCGGGCCGAAGTATTTTAGTTGCAAAACCGCTCACGAACGGGACCAGTGGTTGCTCAGGTCGGTTGAACCGGGTTGCGCATTGCTTTTTATTTATCGCTCTGCCACACACCGCGCCAGATAAGCAGCCGTTTTATTTTCATCATACGAGAATGATGTACCCGATCATTTCGGGACTAAATACTGTACGCGACGCTCTAGATTTACCGCGCAGTTTCTCGATCCTACATCCTATAGTCCTTGATAAATATGACATTTGACTTGAATTATGCAAAATTGAAGTGCTCATCTCTCGGTAATACCGCAAGCGGATTGAAAATCAAGAGAATGTATACATATGCAAACTAGAACATTATCATAAATATGTACTTTCAGTATTTATGTCATTACAATATTTGATTTTGAAGGATTTAACAATCCTCAAATAAATCTGTATATTATTCGATCCAATTATTATATTATGTGACGTCGTATAAGTAGGAGCATATAAAAGCTATAAATTATCTATTTTATTATACGCACAGCTTAAGGAAATCCGTTCAGCCGGATGCGGAACAGACACGTCGAACGGATAATTCGCTGCAGATCTGGTTATTGGAGGCGAAGGGCGTACCTGCGAAGAAGCGATATTTTTGCGAAGTCTGTCTCGACAGCACCTTGTATGCGCGAACAACTGCCAAACTGAAGGCCGACTTGTGCTTCTGGGGCGAGCACTTCGACTTCCATCATTTACCTTCTGTCAACACCATCCAGGTGAACCTGTACAGAGAAGCAGACAGGAAAAAGAAAAGAGACAAAAATGTTTTAATCGGTAAGCATTTGATTACGAAGAATTAAAAATTTTTATATGTATATCATTCATACATTAGACAGGAAAATGTTTGATTACAATATAATATATAGCTATAAATTTAAAATACGATATATGAATCATATTATATGTATGAAACAATAAAATAAAACATAAATTCAAAATTATACGAAGTGAATTATCATAATCGTAACGCGATATAAATGCAACACGCATATAATGATGTACGTATCAATTGTTCTTTCTAGGTTCCGTCAGTATACCAGTACACAATGTGACATCGCGTTACTTAACAGAGAAATGGTATACCGTAGTAGGTGACAAGGGACCTCTCAAAGATCCTCCTGCCCTAAGAGTAAAATGCCGTTTTCAGTCAGTTGACATATTGCCGGTTCAGGTGTATCAAGAGTTTCTGGAATATCTGAAAACTGATTATCCGTCGCTATGCGAAAAATTGGAACCCGTCATCGGCGTCAAGGCGAAAGAAGACATCGCGACTGCCTTGGTAGCGGTGATGCAACGGGAGAAAAAAGCGCCGCAATTCCTCGCTGATCTCGTCATGATGGACATTCATCGAATAGGTCAGTCTTCATATAATTAATTCTTACGCATAAAGCTGTTAATATCTCTTATTTAAAGCTTGTTTCAAACACGATTATTTATTTAAAATTCTTATTTTATTTTGCAATTTATAATTCAATTTGTATTTATTAATATTTCAGATGATGAAAGACTCACTTTTCGAGGGAATTCCTTAGCCACGAAGGCAATGGAAGCTTACTTGAAATTGACCGGGGACAGATACCTACAAGAGACTCTGGGAGCCGTTGTGAGAGGAGCAGTCGAAGGCGGCGATTGCGAAGTGGATCCACTCAAGGTCGCTTCCGTCGCTGCGTTGCACAAACAACAGCAGAATCTTCGCAACGCCGTAGAACTGGCTTGGAGTAGAATATTATCAAGCCACGCTCATTTTCCGCTAGAATTACGCGAGTGCTTCCGCATTTTCCGTGAACGTCTGGCCGATCTGGGCCGCGAAGACATTGCAGACAATCTCATCTCCGCATCGATCTTTCTAAGATTCCTTTGTCCTGCCATTCTCAGTCCATCTCTCTTCAACATTACGCACGGTAAATCAAACATAATTACATCTTAAGTGAATTTCGATTAGTATGGATTATTGATTACTACGCGTATTATATTTGTATAGATTTGTAATTCATCCATTAATTATAATTATAAAATAAAAATTACTTAATACATAAAAGTCCTTAAAAAAATAATTTCTACTTTAGAATATCCGAATGAGAAAGCAGCGAGAAATCTCACTCTGGTCGCGAAGACACTTCAAACGCTTGCGAACTTTACGAGATTTCAGGGCAAGGAAAATTTCATGGAATTTATGAATGATTTACTCGAACGCGAAGCTCCGTCTATGAAGAATTTCTTGCAGCTAATTAGCGTAAGTATAATATCTTATCATATTTTAATTTCCGACGAGTGTATATAATACATATATCGCTTCTTGAATAGATAAATGAAAAAAATATGAAAACATTTTTACAAATTAAAACTATAACTAAATCTAAAACCTAAAACTATAATTTTATGTAACTACATGTATAAAAAAGTGTGCTCTGTATTAATATAATTTTTCTATTCAACAGAGTCCATTACCAAAGGATGCACCAACTAATAACTCACTTGAATTTGATGGCTATATAGATCTGGGCAAGCAATTGTCTCTGCTGCACGCTCTTTTACGAGAAAGTGTGGCAACAATAGCTCCATCCTCGCCATCAATGCCACCATCGCGATTGCCCGAGATCCTTGATAGAATCTCCATAGCTCTGGATCAACCAGGTCCGAGTCCCGTACCCACCACACATCGTTATCCAAACTTACAAAATAATATTTTTCGCTACAATGATCCGACGATCGCCAACAGCAACTCGAATCTCTCCCTTTCGGCCACGTCGACACTGAGCAATCATAGTACTATAAACGGCACGATCAGAGATAGCAATGAAGTGCTACAAACCAACACTCTAGGTCACAATAGTTCGCGCAGTCCAAACGTCACAAGAGCAGCGACTCTACCGCGAAACGCTTACATGCCAACGAATGGCAAGTTGCAGCTGCAAATTAACTCAGATGATTATCCTTTGGAGCCGCCGGCGTTCGTGTCGCGTTCACCAACACCGATCACGCGGCAACATAGGCCGCTTGGTCCCAATCGATCTGGACCAGGTTACAGACTGACAGCCAGCGCGAGCCTGGCAAACGTCAATCACTGCCAGACTCATCCAACAAGCCCCACACGTTCCGAAAGTCACAACAATTTGAAAGATTCCAATTATAATATCACCACGTCGCCTCAAAACATTCAGTCGAGTAATGGTAGTATTGTTTCTCAGCAGCAACAGCAGCAACAACAGCATCGGCATAACATCGCACGTCTCGCGCAAAGTCTTGACATTCACGATCGCGAAGATAATTTTAATCATAACAATTACAATGTATCGAGATCGACCAGCCGGAATCATTGTCACAAGGAAGAGAACGCTAATCAGACCCAACAGCGCAATTACAACAATGTCTCGAAGACCACAGTGAATGCTAACATAGTCGTTAATCCGCCTACGAATCTCACACTGTCAATCAATCATCAGCCCAACAATAATTACACTTCCAAGGGAAACAACGCGTCCGCTAACGGCAATCTTGATGAGCTGTCTGATTTACTAAGATACGCGGACGATGAAGTGTCGGAATCCAAGTCACAGAAGGGTTCGCAAATCTCCATCTCACAATTGAGCAATGTGGCTTCCTCAGGCTATCAAAGCTTCGCCGCTTACAGTCAGAGCTCCAGTCCAGTGGATCTCAGCAGTAACAATGCAAACGCGCATATTCTCAGTACAGCGCCGTTGGCATTTGCCAATCCTGTTTACCATATGGACTCGAATCATGCGAGAACAGGTAGACGAGGCAGCAGCAGTTCCGAAGAGAGGGATGGTAGCGGTGGTGGCGGCGTCGACAGTGTAAGAGGTGTCGATCTAAGCCCCTCGCCACCGCCCAAAAATAACGTACGAAATCATCAGAGGAACGGTCAAAACCAATGGCGACAAGGCCATCAGACTCACAGAAACAACTCAGAGCACGCGCAGGATGTTTGTTGCACGAAGCTCCGAAGAAGACTCTCCCTCGATTCTACAAGAGATCTGTCGGACACCAGTGAAGAAGAAAATTGCACCACCAGGAGAAGCAAGTCTCGCAGTCATCGAAGTATCGATCAGGTGAGTTAATGAAAGGTACTTCGTTTTATGCACTATGAGTAATTAATGAGAAGACACTCTAAATTGAATTAACTATTGTTTCTTGAACATGGAAAAATCTGCAACTTTGTATCTCTTTAAAGATGTAAATAACAGATTCTTTACTCTATCATGGATCTACTGACTACAGCATATAAATGATTATAATTTTCTGTAATCGTCTAACGAATATTTCTCTATACAGATATTCTTTCTATCTATCTCTCGTAACTAACACGCTACGTTTATTCGTTTCCAGTACGAAGTGGATCTGTATGAGGTGGAGAGGCTACAGAATAGCGTAGATCGGCTGCGATTGCGCGCGCGATTAGGTGCCAACGAGGATGCTGATTTAGATCTCGCGTCTGATACCAACATGAAGAGCATCATTTCCAGGTACTTCATCTTCATTTCCGCACTAACGTCGCTAACCCATTATCGGGTCTTTGCCTGAGTGTGAACCCTGATATCATCGTGATCATTATCACCGTCTCTGCGTTTTTTCACTTCGACTTCTCGCCATGTTCAGCCACTCGATCTTCCATATCCTTATTTCTCGACTTGTCGTGAGATTCATTTGAAGTCTCCGTACAGAAATTCTACAGAATTTATATAGAATGGCATTCGAATTGGCAACTTTCGTTCAATGGTATATTTTACAAAAAGTACAATTTTACAGTAGTAGTTACAATTTGTGATGAATTATCAACGGGTTAAGTTTAAATTTTATTGATAAATAATGCGATTTTAAATATATTAGCATTAAAATTATTGTGTATATTTCGTGTATATTGATAGTGATGAACGTCGTCTAATCGCGTGTACCACTTTTTCTATGTCTAACGGAACTAATGGGGAAACACTCACTCGTATATAAACGGTTACTTTACTTTATCGAAACGATATGTATGTTTAACTGATTGTGTGTTCCTGTGCATTCTATCCGCTGCATTTGGTATACTCTGGCTTGATCTGGACCTTTGGTGTAAGAGTCAATTATATTTATAAGCTTTTCTTACATTTTTATATTCATATGTTAGCTCATCGTGTTCTTTCTTGATTTTCGAAAATTCGCCACTCGGAATTAAACTCGGAACGAAAACTCGTGTTCACCGTTTTGACATTACCGATCACGAAACGTTTTTTTTATCAATTTTTCACCGAATTGGCGCTCATTGAACACCGACACATCTCATGACTCACATTTCAACACGTTCATTTTGGTCATGTGCACGGATATTGAGATAATTATCTGCAAAGAAAGTGTGTCGCAAAGAAAGAAATGTCCGGGTACCGTATGTCAATCAAATGTTCGCAGTATCAAACTCATATGGACATTTCTTTTTTTCTCTCTTTCATTATACATACATACTCGCTATAATTATGATACAAGGCAAACATATATAATTTCTGAAGACCTTATATTCCAGTTATCCTTTTCCAAGAATATATTAAATTATGCATCAAACATTGTTGCTTCTTACAACTTTATTTTTATCTCTTGATGTTGTTTCAGTAATTATACATCATGGTGCGCTTGGTTCTTTTTCTGCTTCGCTGTAATGTCTCTCGGTTTCAAATAGAAGACAGAATTTCGTCAATAAACTGAATATCTTTTTAAAATAAAATGATACAAATTGAACAGCAGAAGCTCGAGAGAGTTAATTCGGCGCAGCTTAATTAATAATTCCTCAACGTTCTTTATTCTTCGCGTATAATAAAATTTGAAATAATCTTTTCAGCATTTCTATCTAAATATAAATTCTCGAAGAATAAAGATCGTTTCAAGGGACATTTCCGATGAGAGAAGCTTTAATTCTTTTATCAAACGTTTCTCTCTCTTTCTCGTGCAATCCGCATTTAACCCCAATTTAATGTTTTCTTTTTTGCTCGTAGGTTAATCTCCGTGGAGGAGGAACTACGTCGCGAACAGCAGAAGATGTCGGCGGCGTTATCGTACAAACAGCGCGTGATCGACGCGCAGGAACAGCAAATAGCTGCCCTGGGTGCTGCGAACTCGCGTCTCATGTCGACAAACGCGAGCCTGCTTTCGGCGCTGAGCAAACAACGCTACAATGCCAAATCCCAGGCCAACAGTGAAGCTACACCGCTACTACAGAATATTGCCGATATCGGTGAGCTTAAAAGCTCATCGTGTTAAGCGGTATTAGATCGGGAATCAAGAAAATGAGAAAACGAAAAGGAATCTTCGGAGAAAACGTTTTCTTTGAGAAGTCTTATGCTGCAATACGCATTATAAACGGTGTCATTTATGACGACGTTTATCTTTTCTGAATAATCTTGCAGCACCTCTATGAGATAGTCGATTTGTTGCAAGAGAAATGAGAATTCCGAAAGAAACTAATCATTAGTTAAATCTATGTGAATTAACGTCGTTCGAAGAAAATAAGGAAAAATTCTTTATTCAGAGAAGCGTGAGGAAAGCATGGATCTTCTTTGATTGCAATTCGTTGCAATTCGTTGAATTCCAATTCGAGTCGTTTAATCGACGCTCATTATCTTTCGATCTTGAGATCACGCGCTCGAAAACAATTTTAAACGTGTAGCGCGAATAGATCCGGTGTTGATTCGGACTCGCGAAACTCGAGGATGCGGAGTATCGTGCTAGAAAACAATATAGACTGCGACATAAGAGAGAATGGCGTGCGAGAAATAGAGGCTATTTAGTAAATAGGCAGACCGAATAAGTAAACAACTTTCGTCGAATTTATATAATGTGACATAGCGTTAAGCGATAAGCTAGGTTTATTTGTACGCGAGTAAGAAGAAAATCCACGGCTCATCCAAGGTTCAATCATGGAAATCGCCCTGATTGCTTGAATGACAATCTACTCGTGACAGTGCTGACCAGTGAAATGAATATTTGTGACTGCGAGTCTCCCAACGGCGACTTTGCTTCGTTCGTCATGAACGAAACGAAAGTGGCAATGAGACTAAATTTTAATTTTATTAAAATTGAGGATCTTCGATCAGCAGCGAAAAGCGAATCGATTGCATCTTCATTGATCCCATACGAATTATTTCTATTTAATTAGCGAACTTATAAATAAAAATTGAACTTTATTGAATCGAATATTTGATATAAGTGATAAAGTATGAGTTTCGAAACTCGTAAAAAATGTAGCTCACCTTCATTTGTATTTATCTGAATCACTTATCCAAAATGATTACAAGTTTTATCAACTTTAGTTTATTATACGATTAAAAATTAGATGGTATGTAGTAGTTGCATTGCTTGCGCGACGAAAATTGATGTTCGAATCCAATTGGATCGTTCAATTAAGAATCGTGCGACAGCGGGTACTCGGACGGTACGTGAAGAAATTCTGATCGTCAAATCGCGTATATATTTCCCTTGTTTCTACTATTGTATCTACGCACAGCCGCACGCACCGTAATAGTTTAGAAATAGTATGATACCTAAGGAATATAATATCAACATTC
>NW_017259183.1:3792775-3795684 GCF_001594045.1 Atta colombica | reverse complement strand
TATATATATACATTTATATATATATAGGCGCGTCTATTTTTCTAGTTTCTTCCCCGAGTACACGGTCTCTCACGGCCGTAAAACATGATTTTCATTTTTACTTGCGAATTATTGTATTAATCGCAAAGCCCTGCATTGCGTTTCTTTTCTAAAACGAATGTATTTGATCGAATAACTCATACGATTTTTTTTTGAGACCATTGAATATTGAGTGAGACGGAACAAGCTTCCATGACCAAAAGGTGAGCGAAAAAGTCCATCGAATGAAAAAGAAGGACTTCCAAAGCGACGTTTTGCGCCCATATTCCAATGTTTTCTTTTATCTCAACGAGCCGTGAATAAATAACGACTACCTTTGGTTCAGCACGATCCTTTATTCTAAGCAACGATATTTATTTAGTAGTGTTTACCAAAGATGAAGAATTTCACATTGTAAAGAGAGTATTGAGATTTATGTAAGATATTTGGTTGTCTTCTTTTTTTTTTACTTTTACTGTTCCCGACAAAAACGATAATAATTATCGTCATGTACGGAAGCGACGCAATCGGGAACGGTACTTGAGTTCGAGAAAAACGTTCGAGTGTATATGGCACATGAATTCGGAAATCGTTTTTCCCGCTCGATTCGAAGCAAAATTTTTGCACATCAAGTAATTTTGTGCGTATATAAACAGCGCACGTAACGCATGACAATTAATTAGATTTCTTGAAAGTCTCGCTCGTTCGCAAAGTGTTAATGTGTTAAGTTTTACATCACAATAACAATTATTATTGCAGCCATTGTCGTATAATGCGTATGAAAGACTGAATGAGAAAGCGAGCGAGAGAGCGGGAGAGAAAGGTGGAAAAAAAGAAAGCGTGAAAGAGTGAATGAAAGAGTGTCAGTTCGCGTACGAGGGAGCGTAAGAGAAGATAATCAGTTTAATCTCGCTAAGGAAAAAAAAAGTATTATCTCGTCAACTTTGTACCATAGTGTTATTCTCGCCTGTCCGAGCGTTTGAGCCTCTTGCCTGACGCATTATTACTTTTGTATAGAAATACCCTCCTTCTTCTTCTCTATCATTTCTTTTTATACTTTCCCTTCTTCCGTATCACGGAAAACCACAACTGTACTGCGTTCGCGGGAAACCGCTCCTTTAGAAGACACTTTCTTTGACTCGTCAAGTATTTACATCTGATAAAATTAATATATTAATACTATCCTCCTTTCTTCTTGGATGATGTAATCGATGAATATCTATTTAAAAAATCACTTAAATAGCGTGTACATTATTAAGTTTTGGTATATTCGTTTCTGCAATAGACCACCTGTATTTAAGCATATAGTGACTATTACACTACATGAACAAATAAATACGATTAGACATATAAACGACCCTATTGTTCCCTGGTTTATCCAATTCCAATTTAAGTGTCATAAATGATTCAAAAGCGACAAATTCATTTCAGTGTTATGTCAATCAGTATTGAAAAAACAGAGTTGCATTTATTATATATCATTTTTTCTGTTTATAAATAAAACTAAATGAGTATTCGAAAACTTTTTCCTAATTACAATTTGTAAAAATATTAGACGAATTTTGAGTAGATATTATTTAATATAATAATAGATCTTTATTCACATTAGTAATTTTTCTGAAATAAAGACTTAAAATATCACAATACTTATATATTTGTATTGCAATCTGTCGTGAATAATATACTATAATCTGCAATAAATATTAATACATTGATTAGCATTTCGTACCAATTTAAATATTATTAAATAATAAAATAATAAATTAAATAATAAACAATATTTAAACAATCACATAATTGAGTCAAAAAAGTTAAAAGATTATAATATATTTATTTTGTAATTTTATTTGATACGTTCCGACTTCATGGACTTTTCATCAGTTAAAAATAATACATAATACGAGCACACATACACACATAAACTTATGCTATTTATTATAAGCTAAATGGAATTATTGCAAATATACATAGTGTAAACATATTAGATGTACAACTTAATTCTTGGCCTTTTTAACATATGTTGTCATTTTTTAAATATGTTGTTTATTTACATAAAACGAATAATCTTTCGATCTTCTTGAGTCTGATTTTCTTCTGAACGCTGTTCCAATTCTTCGTCTTCAATTTTTTGCTATCCCGAAACTTTTGAAAATACTTTTTACATATAATATAAGACAGCATTTTCACTTTAGACAAATCATTTCCTTAGCCTCGCTGATTTCTTCAGTTGAAATGCGAAAAGAAGATCCCTTAAGTGCTGCTTTTTGAACAATACCGCTTTCACGACTGTTTTGAGATTATATTGGCAGCACCGTCAATTATTATATCTCGAAGTTAAAAGATGGCACATTAAAACAATTATATGACTATACGATAGAAAAAAATTAAAATTTTAATAAGTGTTGTAGCTGATTAAATGTAGGACGATAATTAAGTTGTACCTAATATCAGTTTGACAATGATAGGCCAAATTAGATAACATTTTCTTGTTTCTTTTCCTTCAAATATAATGATTTTGGTTAACGTATTGAAGGAAAAAAAATATTGGTTTAATTAACCTCTTATTGTCACTCTATTCTTAGATAGTTACAGTATATATATTTGCGATAACTATACAGTGTATATATATGCATGTGTGTACACAAGAATTTTACTGGATCATATTTTTGAAAACATAGGAAGTAATAGCAATAAAAGCCGGTCAAAGCTACATTTTTTAATGCTTAAATTTAATCTAAATTACTATATACTACAATATATACTATATACTACAATATATATATATACATATGCATATATTTATAGTCATTAATTGTGCGCCGAATTCGTTTTTTCGAACTTATAAATTAACAATTAAATTACTGTAGTAATATTACGAATTAAATTGACAA
>NW_017259183.1:3779334-3792543 GCF_001594045.1 Atta colombica | reverse complement strand
ATAGTGTTATATTTTTGAATTTATTTATTAAATAATAATATTTGTAATGTATATCATTCAATACATTTGTGATTCACAATATGTATAATATAATGTATTGAATTGTCCGGAAAGTTCGTGCCGATATTGAAGGAAAATTGAAATGCAGAAAATTTAAATTTTAGTGTACATTTATTAAATTATATAGGTTAGTCAGCACGAACTTTCCGGACAACCCAATAGTTGCTGAGATAGCAATAGAATAAGATCACAATAAATAAAATTTCTTATATTTATTATTTTAATCATATTAGTTTAATATTATAAATTTTCTAAATTTAATAGAAAACCAAAGAATCGTTCCAAAATAAAATATAAAATTTGATCACAACAATAAAATCTTTGTCACCGCATAAGCATATTTGCCTTCCTATGATAAATATATATTTCTATGCAAGGACAATGATCAGTTATGCGATAAACTAATTGAAAAATAAATTTTCAGTGCAACGCTTCTAATTATTATCTTAAAAATTTTAATTGTGCATAATTGAAGATCAGAAAAACGTATATAATTCACATTGATATTAAACTGTATTATCTTGAAATTCTATTTAATATTTCACTTCTTTCTGAAATAACGAATGTACGCAAGATGGAGCCATAAGTCCATCGCAAGTCTCAAAATTAAAATTAACATAAAAATTCGAATTAAATTAATAATTTCGTTCGTTGATTAAAGTTCGTAATTTATTTTAAAATGTCTCAACTCTCTCTCTCTCTCTTAAAGATTAATTTTTTTTCACTAGCAATTTCTGTCGAAATTGTACTATCCATAATATCGTAAGTATACATGTAGGACGATCTCAAATACACACATATCAAAATTACTTATTTAAATAAATAAATCGTAATCATTACTAACAGCAATTTAAGCTACCACGCTGCCTTGATTTCTTTCAAAATCTTATGAGAAAAGGCTGTTCAATCACAAATAGTCCTCTTGGATGCTTATCGCCGTGCAGTCAACGCGATATTGTCGTGTAAACAGGCGGTCACCGAGCGATCATTGCTGGCCAATCAATCTAATCGAGATGAGCTTCAATAACGGTGGCGATCCTCGAAAAATCAATAATACACACCTCTTCGGCATGTGAGCGCGAATGACGACACCAAACGCGATATTTCCAAGATAGCCCCGACGAACGAACAAATGGGAAAATTTTCTCTGAAATGTACAGATTTTTTTCTCTGTTCGGTGATCTCGCATTTAACACTACATTGACTAAATTCTTTTATTGGCACAAATCTTGGATCGATTCTTAGCACACGTTTAGATACGAGTTACGAACATTCGCCCCTTCGCGAGATCCTCTTCACATCGCGACTAATATTTTTAAATACTAACTGAGGACATGTGATTGAAATTTAGAGTTCGTGAAGCGAAAATTAAATGTAAGCCCACTGAAACAAACAGATAATTTCGACGATCACTCATATATACATGTAACCAAAAATTTCCAACGTATATCCAGGCATTTCAAACGAAAATCTAAAAGCGCGAAGATAATGTCTAACATTGAAGATTAAAAAAAATAGGAGCGGCACGGTTGCATACAATTCAATAACTGCACACACACACTCATATCGATATGTTCCTAATAATTTATCATTGCTTCATCAATAAGACTATATGATTTTAAATTAGCCAATTAGTGATGTGGACAATTGATATACACCCAAAAGAAAATAATTCGTTGAGATTATGTACAAAAATATTATTTAAAATTAATTTTGAAAAAATTATTCATGGAAATCCGGAAGCGCTTCGAATAATTGCAAAGTCCCTCGCGTTCTTCGTACGATCGAAAATTTCCTACATTTGTCTGAGCGTTTGGAACCAAAATCTAAAAGTACTGGTATAATGTCTAAGACTATTGATGATTAAAAAAAATTATTCGTTGAGATGTACCCGGTAGCGCTCCAAAGTGACGCTACGAAAATACGGAACGACTATGATTGCGTTCGTTTGTATTTAATAGAGACATATAGAAAATTGAATGTTTTTCTTGCGATTTTTCCTTAGGTAGGTAGTTTAATTATTATCTGTAATTGTTCCTTAATCAGTGTGAATGTTTTATAAGAATTCTGTGTGTATTTAAACGTGTATTCGAGGTTAAAATTTTTCACTTGATGGTTCAACTTATTCTAACCTTTCCAAATTCGCGCCAGGTAGATTCTTTGGGCAAAGCGGATCCATCTTCTTTATTCGGTATATGATTACAATGAAAATACTGGGAATACGGAGGGACAGACGACCTTTCGAGTGTATGAAAGGCACGTGTTTGTTTACATCTCATTTTTGTTTATTTTTTGCTACAATGCAGTATGATTTATTTATGATTGATCCAGTGCCGTCATTGCACCAAATATAATAGATCTATGAAAGCTACACATATAGAGGATTTGGCAGCTACTTTTGTGACGATTGCCAAGACTGATTCTAATTTTTTAAATTTCATTTGCATTGCTCGAGTGATCCATTCACTTTGCCCAGGGGGAGGGGGGGGGGGGTCAGGCAAAGGGGATTTCTCTTTTTTATGTTTTAACTAAAATGACATATTAATGTTCAAATTTAATTTTTTTTTATTTGATTTCAAAGTTAAGTTCTTTAAGAGATTTATGAGAATAAAAATGATTTCTGATTTCAATTTTAAATGTGTCATTTTTTCTTCTCAACCTTAACATGTTCGCGTTGCCCGGGCTTCCCCTAGTATATGAATGATCGTCAATTGTCCGTTTGTTCAGTGGCTTACATTTAATTTTTGCTTGAACACATCAAGTAAAGATACTCCATTCCGTAATCAGCGTAATATATCATTTAGTACAGATGGTAAACATTTGATATACGCGGTAAATATGTTGATGACGAAATTTAAAATGACAATTTAACGTCACTTAAAATTAAATATGATATGATATCTATAAAAAAAAGTTGAAAAATCAATGAGCGTATGAAGTAATAATCGGGATGCTGTTGAAGTTGAACGACTGGTATTTTGTAAGAACGCTAAATGAGATAAATTAGTACATAGATTATATATTTATAAACTTGTGGAAATGAATATAAAGCTATATAAACGATCAAAAGCTATTATCTAAAAATTTTTTGAGAAGAATCTCACTCTGATAAAATAAGTAAAAATTGAGTCAAGCTTGAAAAAGAGTGGTTCAATTTTTAATTTTTAAGAGTGAGACTTCACTCTACAAAGTGAGGTTCACTCTAAAAGTTTTGGAGTGTAGGTAATCAATGATATATATTATATATTCAAAAAATCCCTGCGTAGGTGTTCTATAATAGAATAAATAGAATTTATCCGAAATCTTTCAAGAGCATAATTACTAGTGTTAAAAAAAGTATATTTGATAATTTATTAAATGTGTTAATAAATAAATATTAAATATTGAATTTTTCGACCGTACATGTAAGAATACAACCAATAGAATCAATGCCTTTAACTATTTCAATGTCTTAGCTGGATTTTAAGTGCTTATTTAATTCTGTGTGAATTTATATACTACGTATGTTTCTTTAAACTACGCGCCGAAATGATTTTCGGTCTTGAAACGCAAACTCTACTAAATTACCGCAGTAATATTGACTAGCAATTTAACATTTGCTTTTTCATTACATCTTATTGTATGTAATCAAAGGCATTCGCAAGATTTTTTCCAAGAGGAAATAGTCTTGCCACACGTTAGTAAAAATGTTCAGATGTTTTCTTCCTTGGTGACTTTACAATTCCTACTAAGAACTATAATCAAGTTGTTGATCTTTTTTTCGTCATTTCCAATGTGTATATCTTTTAATTAAAAGCTTCCTCATCACGACAAGGTAAATGTATATCGAAGAAGGTATTTCGTTTTTGGATTTTTTATTTTTTATTTTCTTTTCTATTTTTGTATTTTAAAATTTTAATCCCACCAACACGCGCTTTTATTCAACTCGCGTTTCTCGATTAAGGAGGAGGGGAGGCAAATGTTCCCCCTCCCCCCAGACACCTATATAATGTAATAGATAATTTCAAAAACGCTTTGTACATGTTTATTATTTCAAATACATACATCAAGAAAATAACGAAATAATTGATATTTCTTTTTCGATAACATTTATTGTTTATATTCTTTCTGCTAGATACTAATAATAAAAATTATTTCTTCTACAATACACTATTTAATTTATTTCATTTGGTTCACTCAATATAAAAATAACAGTTATTTAATTTCAGCAACTTTTTGATTGTCACTCTATATATTGTCATTATTCGCGCGATAATTCTTTTCTTTTTAATAAAAGATTGCGTTATAATGACTATATTTGACCGTGTAAATTTCATTTGAAAACATATACTTCGCGACGATGCTTACGTTGCCGAGAGCCGTAAATGCGTTATCTCCGTTCATTGGCTCATTACGTAAGTCATATAATTAGATTTATTGAACGTAAATTACACAAAAGCCAGAAAATCGGAGCATCTATTCACTGTCCCTATTAATGTGTCTTTTAGCCAACTTATTACTGAATTAATTATTAAATATTGTAGCTTTAATCTGCTCTTGCAATCAATATCGGTTTTTCAACTATTTCTTTTTCTTATAATATTTTTTTAATCTAAAAAATGTTGATACTTATAATGTTAAAATTTTTTTGACAAAAATAAAAAACATATTTTTTTGAATCCTCCAAGCGGCGATGGCCCTATTAATATGCCCCTATTTTTGTGTGCCCACATTTTACTAATTTTAACATTAGTTATTAAAACAGGTAATAAATTAAACTTATTATTTAAGTTAATATTACATAAATTATTTCAATTATATTTATTTCAATGTACACTTACAACAACGTTCTCAGCTTCAATTCAGGGCACATTAATAGGAACAAGCTTAAAATCTTGCAGTATGTATTAATGGATTCACATAAATTACTCATATCTTTTGAAAAATACTTAAAATACTTTAATACTCAAAAAATAAAATATTATCTTCGGTATCGTATGCATTAATAATTTAAGAACAATTATTAAACAAGCAAAAACATTTTTTCTTATTTATTCGTGCTAGTTTTCTTTATGACTTATCGAAATGCAAAAGCACACTAATAGGGACAGGCACAGTATAATAATTGGGACAGTTACCCTATATCGCATATATTTCAGTCCGATGAATTTGAAAGATAGTCTCAAACGGAAATATTTGCAGATAATATTCGTAGAGAACGGAGCTGCAAGAATGATGACGATAGAGATAAATGGCGATTAATGCGTGCAACATTGTAGAATCATAACGTAATATTATAAGGTAGGCGAGATGTTTAGTCACTGATATCAAGGACTCCCGACAGCTTGAGTCGCAATAATACATATTAATGCTCACGTACTTAATTTTAAATATCTGCAATCGAGTAAGGCTCACCATAATATCTGATGCAACCTTAACATTATCAGAAGGTATCTATGTATGAACAAAAAAATCTGTTTGCTTTTCTCACTCTTATTGCCAAGTAAATCTTTCCTCTTTGTCTTTCACAATGCGAAATTTCTTCTGTACGTAGAAGAAAAAGGAATTTAGAAACGACCTTAATATTTCTTATTATATTTTTATTTTAACCGAGATATTGGAAGCAATAATATTAAAATAATAAAAAAATAATTGTCGATTTTTTGCGGTACCTAATGATTTTACCTAATAATTCTTACATCTCTTTATTAGCAAAATTAAAAAATTTCTTGCAATCTATCCAACTTTCCCTGGCGTAATTTTAATCTTTCATCTTTTAAAAGTTTTGCTGCATTAAGATAATTCACTTCGGCATAACCCTGTCGAGCGTTAATCTATTGCCTTCTCGGTTTCATGAATACACGCGAGATTTACGCGAACGCCATCGATTAGCTACGGATTTGATCGTTTTCTGCATTGGCGGGAGCGCCCACGTATGAGGAATAATTTCTGCTCCATTTATGAAACATAAGCGCGGGAACTCAAGAACGATTTCTACTACAAGCATCCTTGTTATAAACCTGTTGAATAAACACGGCCGTTATAATGAAAATGCATGTGTGTGTCTACGATACGTGTAAAAATAAATGCCTGAAAATAAAAGGCCTGCGACGAAGATAATAGCGCTCGTTACAAATAGCAATCGTAGCCGCGACTGTGATTTACGATGATCCTATGAGTGTTTCTTCGAATATATTTGGAACAGCAAAACTACAATTTATAAATTATATCGACACTTGCATCAAAGTGTCAAAAATATGGCAATTAAGTAGATTAATTATATTCTGTCATTTATAAAATACAAACGTCAACTTCATTTCTGAAAATTGTTAAAAAATCGCATGAATTTTCGGACTCGAGTTAGTTAAGATTTTCAAATCATATATTTTTTAGTCAGTTTGTGACAAATCTGTTAATTCTCGTAAAAATTTCATGATTGTTCGATCATTCGCGAGGGAAGAACATATCTTCGTTCGTAATTACGTATGACTTGTAAACAGAAGTGAACTTGGCAGTGCCGATAATATAATTCCAGCCGAGGGTCGTTGCAGTTCAAACAGCTCGAGGAAGAAAAAGTATGTCGCATGAGGGGAGAAGGAAACTAGAGGAAGAAATCGAACGCAGAAAACAGAAAGATGGTAGCTTCGAGACGTACCACTCTTGTGAGCGTAGTTAAACAACGTTGACTGATTTACGTTCACATGTCGATGTCTTTTTACCTGTCGATTTCCCCTATTCTTCTCTTTTCTCATGAAAAAGTCGAGTAATCTAAAACTATAGAAAACGAGAAGAACATGGGGGTAAATCACTTTTCTCCTTCCAAGTCACTTGCAAAGAATTATTGTTTTTCAGATTTATACTTATAATGATGGCTCTAGTATTTAAAAATGTTCTTAAATTAATTATAACAAAATTTTTTATTTAAAATATAAACTGAAAACGGATTGATAAAAATTATCTGTAAAATTATACGTTGTTCTGAAATTCTTGGCAGCTATTATACATATAAATAGAAGAGAACATTGTATTATGATCAGTGTATACAATATCTCTCTCCTCTCGCTATTCTTAATGTCTCCATTAAATGATAAATTCCGTGATTACTTATGGAATTATTTGTTCAGTGCACTACTCTTTTCGTTACACTATGACGCTAATATGCTAATATATAATAATCGACACTTATTATAATGCATTCTACTTTCAAAATTTTCGACATTTTTAAGATACATTTTAGCATTTAATTACACATACTTCCTCAATTTTCTTAAACTTAAGCGTATTATTATACAAATATATGCATTTATAAATATTTTTATATGGAATACTTGAGAATGTGTTGTTTGTTATTTAACATTTTATTTGGCTGCATACATTTCGAGTTATGCAATATAACATTTTGCTAAGCGCGTTGATTGCTGAAGGCCTCTTTTTCGAGGTTTCCATACATATCAAAATAATTCCTTGAACTGATTGTAGCTCTAATATTAATCTATAATTTATGTTACACGTACTATAGATTTTTAGTACTGAGCTGTCTGTCAAAAGTTGTAACACATGTGTATGTATATATTTGCATACTTTCTACAATATTCCTTTTTGATACTTTTTTGTTAATTTTGTAATCAAATATTGTTACCTAAATAAAATCAATTTTTTAAGTCTGTTTTTATGGAAGGTCATATTATCATTCCTATTTCTTTTTGAGCCGTTATGCAATGTCGCCATATTTTTATTAACATACAGTGTATGTTAATAAAGTAATAAATATTTCATAACTTTGAATTCAGAATTGATTCAACAACACTTTGATAAATATAATTGTTAAGTTTTAAACTTAAATATTACTTATTAATCAAGTTATTGTGTAATATATAAATATAACTCTGGGATGCCACCTTCTCTTCTACCTACTTCTATTTCGTAATGTTTTTTGTTTTACAAATAGTGCTTTGACCTTTCCAATTTTTTCGCAAAATGTTATTACGTAAACAAGTAATTTATACACAAAGATTACGTGTGTAATCTTTTAATAAATTTAATGCAATAAAAAAAATAGCAAATATCTTTTTTATGAAAGCATTTTTTTCAAAATATTAAAATTTCAGCTTTGTATATATATTTTACAATGCCAATAAATACACGCAAGTTTTTTTACTTCGTTTCATGAATTTTAACGAAATTCTGCATAGGAAAAGGTAGTCAACTTTTCAGCTACTGTTACATAAATTGCCTCTATCCCTCTTATTGTTCGTCGTATGTGCTATCGCTGTCTGCATCGCGTGATTCACATTGAATTAATCTTCACATTCCAGGACGGAATCCTTTCATTTATTTTTTTCTCTTCCCCTTCCCTTTAGTCTCTATCGTGCTCTACTTGCTCATATTCTGACATACGCTGACTCCATACGATCGCACGTGCTCGTTAGTGTCGCTGGCGGATTTGCATATTTCCCATATATAGTTGGAATCGATACTCTGGATAGCAACTCTTCGCGCGAACATAAACGCTGACGATAGGAAAATACGACATCGATGAATATTCTGTATAACGTAGCTTAAAGCCATAGATTTCTGGGATAGGCGGATAATTCACGTTTGTTTCTGGACACTCATAGTTTTCGAATCGCCATGAGCTATGAGAATGCGTGAGTTGATGTAGCCTTCTAGCGAACGCATATAAGCGCGAGATTTATCGAGCCATACATTATAACAGTTTCTATATATTAGAGATCTATAAATCTTCTCTAGACGTAGCCGTTCACTTAGAAATACGGAGAGTGTAAGGCATAAAAACACGAAAACACGTTAGTTTCTTGTTTTTTATTTATATCGAATATAAAAATTACAAGATTGTCTTCCATTTCATATTAAAACAATTACAATAATTACGTAAATTACAATATTAATACATATCTATAGATTAACTTTCCGCTCGCCACTGGTCTTAGCAGCATCCATAAGTTGAGTGTAAATTAGGATAAATTCGAATTTATACAAAATAAATAAAATAAATCCGACTTTTACGATGGTAACAAATCGATAAAATTTTGATAAATATATCCGAATTTTTTTAAATTTTTATGTACCACCCAGAACAATAAAAAGTTCTGTTTCTCGAAAATTTCTACTGCTGATGGAAAAAAATTGAAATGTTGTCGACGGAGTTATGAACGTGAAAATTAATTTCTATAATATAATATTTGATGTTAATGAAGTAAAAATGAATTTGGAAAGCTGCGCTATTGGAATTGTTTTTGGAATTTATAGCGAAAATTTAATATAACTTATGGCATTTTCCTCTTTTTATTCTAACCGCTGCTTGATCCGCTGTGTATAATTTATTCTATGTGTAATTTATACTATCACTATTATACTGTTTATTCTGCAACAAATTAAACAACTGTGTAACGAAATATGATGAACTACGCGATTCAGATCTCCAACAATTTTTAAATAATGCAATCACGTCTTACGCAATGCTTTTTTTCAATTAAAAATCGAACTGCGTCACATTTGCTACATAATTATTATTTGCAGCTCTTACAGATGAATACTACTCGCAATTATACAAATTGCTACTTCACATTGCGGTCGATAATATGCATTCTCGCTTGTTTTTGTGAAACTAATGCGGAATATCATATTTTAATACACTGATTTTTTATTACCTTTACCGCAACCTCGTTCATTATAACTAATAGCTGTAATTTGCGCAATCTATATATCATTTACATAATATTACTATTTTTCATAAGCGTCTAATCAAAAAGTATTCTAACAGACGCAATGATATTTATGCACAGAAACAACAATTTGGTTAAAATATCTAAAAATTTAGGTACAGATCTGAAAATAATTTGATTGGACTATCCAAATAATTAATAATACGTAAGCCTTAAGCATGATAAGTAATGCTGCAAAATGTTTTGACATTCTAACCAATTTTAGTGTTCTATATAATTATTTTGTGATGGTCCAACAATTAGTTATCTAAATTTTTCGGCAAAACTTTTCTGTATGAACATTGACGATAGGAATCCTTGGCAATAATTAATAATAAGATAAATTTATCGATTGTTGCAACCATCCGATTGCTAAAATTGTCATTGTGATATTACTTAATAATAAACGGAGACATTAACTCCCATGCCGATATATACTTTTTTCTGAATTTGTATTCCATTCTCCCATTGATTAGTGTCAAGGCTTCACATAACACTTTTACTGCAACTTCGAACTTCAGATCTGCAAAAGTGGAGGCAGAAAAATGCAACATACGATGATTTTCTGCTATTAATTTATTTATTAAAAATTCTCGGAAGCCTGTATTCAATGGCAAACTAATAAACTGTTTAGCAATAATTAATATAAAATTTTATTGTTCGTTCATATATTTTTCAGCAGATCTTTTCAAAAATTCAACATTAAAAAAATAACAAATACGACAAATTATAGTTGTCCTCGAAATTATTACTAAAAAAATTGACTTTATTCTTCAGTCTCTCAAATTATTTTATTATTAAAATTAATATTAAGCGTACATAAAAGTAAAAGAAAGATATAATATAAATCGCATTACAATCTTGCATCCGATAAAAATTAAAGATCTAATAACGGGAAAGTGATATCATAAGAAAATATACCATAAGATGATTTTTATCAATTTATGTTTTTGTTTATATCAGGCTTGTCCAATTTGAGCTCCGAAGCCAAAACGCAAACGTCATTTACGCAAAAAAATGTAATGTGAGTAAGATTTCATGGATAAAGTATTGATAAGCGTCACTCAGACGAAAAAAATCTTTTGTGTCGATAGCTTTGCGTTCTAGAGCTCAAATTGAACAAACCTAGTTTATATTGTATTCTAGTTATATTGTATACTATATGTATTCATGTGTGAATGAAATTATCGCGCAAATAATGACAATACACAAGGTGACAATCGGAAATTAAATAACTATTATATTTTTATAAAAAGTGAACGGAATGTGAATTAAATATTACATGCTGTAGAAGAAATCATGTTTGTTAGTATTCAACGGAAAAGAGGTGCTTGCTAATTACAATTGATCATCAAAGAATAAAGAGAATTCGGGTATGTAAGGTAAGTATGTGGAAATAAACGCGAGCGAGGCGACAATTTCACGAGCCTCAATAACCGGCACGAGAGCCAGCGAACGAGCGAGCGGTGACTTAAGGAGACATAGCGCGGGGAGATAAGTACGGCGAAACAAGTGCGATAAGCCGAAATGAGATAGCGTCGTCGCGGCTAGTCGTCGTCAACGATATCTCAAAGTCAATGTCCTACGAAGGACTGGTGCGAGGTACTCGAGCGCGTTCGCATACACTTTTTTGATCATGTGCGAATATCTCTCTCTCTCCTCCACTCCACCCCCCCCCCCCCCCTTCCTCTTCTCTTCCTCCCTCTCTTGAGAATGAGAAGAGAACGGATTGCTCTTTCCTCTTTCTCTCTCTCTCTTTCCCTGCTCTTAATCTCGTTCTCTGTGCCGTTTCTCGATACGTGGGTGGGCAACAGCACATTCAAACACGTATACACGCACGTAATCGTTAAGGAACGGCGATAAGAGTACTCGGTCGGGAGCGTGGCCGAATATACGCGGTTGACCTTAAACTTCAGCCACTACACTTTAACGTGTGAAGTATCTTAAATGGGAACAAACAGACAACAAATTAGAATGTAATGTGAGTTTGTTAAGAGATATGAAAAAGTGACTTTTGCGTAAGAAATTCGATTTTTACAGATACAAGTAATTAACTTTACAGATACGATTGTAAACTAACTTTATAGTACTCTTCGTATTTTTAACAAATAATAATGAGAGAATAAAATAAAATACATAAATTGTAAACGAGATTTTTATGCTCTATAAGTTGATGGAAGTATAATAATATTTTTAGCGCTTTTGCACGTTTGTAAAGCATAAGATTTCTTAATGACAAACATTATCATAGAAACTATCATGAAAAAAAATAGAAGATATTGTCCGGAAAGTTCGTGCCGACTAAAATTTAAATTTTAGTATACATTTATTAAATTAAAATGTTCTGCGTTTCAATTTTCCTTCAACATCGGCACGAACTTTCCGGACAACCCAATACAATCTTTAAAATAAATATTAATGTATCAATCAAAGAAATGATATTATTTCATAATAATTTATGAAATTAAATTACTTTTGAATTTTATCACATTATATTGAAATGGAAGTACGAATTAATACAAAATAATTTATCGATTTTATATGGTTCAAGTGACTGTAAACAGTATTATTTATTGACTCTACATTTTGGCCATCTCTATCTCATATAGATACATATTATTGTATATGTAGGTAACATACATATCTATATTGTATAAATAGCATAATATGATTAAATATTACAATCGCGCAACAACAATGTACATTGTCGAATTGATAAAGTAATTTTAAGCATTCGGCAAAATTCGATATATATATTTATTTTGAAATTATATAAAATATATCAACATGATTTCACCCACACATACACTGTTGACAGAGGGTTGAGATACAAGTGCAAAGGGTTAATATTTGATACTCCTGAGTGGAAATGCAATATCGGATTTCCACGTTTCTCGCGATTAAACTTTATGCACACAGGTTTCTATATTCATCGAAAAATATTTACGTATATTGAAATAAAGAGTTAGATTATAAATGGTAAATATTCATTTCACACTCATAGATTTTATTCACGCATACGTAATTTACAAGAAAATAATCATATTATGTAAATAATTCGATATGCATATACGCATTATTTTCTCGCATTAAAATTATAAAAATAAATGAGGATATCAAAGCAATTTTTATTGCGATCACGCTTTTGATCGATGTCGTTAAACTGTTTTGTGGAAAATATGGAGACATCCATCAATTAATATCGATTTTGAGAGGCTCGATTAAAAGGAAGCTTCTAAAAGAAAATTCTTAAGTAATCGTTAGCGCCAGCCTGATCAGTGATTAATTACTTTACACAGTTTCTCGTATATGTATCACATATTCGCGCGCACTCGTTACGACTCAAATATATAAATAAATATTAGACAACAGAATGCCTTTTTATCGAGTATACACACACACACACACACACACACACACACACACACACACACACACACACACA
>NW_017259183.1:3777207-3779276 GCF_001594045.1 Atta colombica | reverse complement strand
TTAGTTGGCAGTATTGAACTAAATATTTATTAAAATTAGACTATATTTATTTCAGTATATATATATATATATATATATACTCGTATATGTAATGACGTATAACCTTTCATTACAGATTATTAGATTTACAATAACAGATCTTTCGATCAAAATTTTAAATCAATGATTTAAAACAAGCAAAGAGAAAAAAAGATGGTTTTTTTAAAAATAATTTTAAGATTAATAATTTTATAGAGCGAGGATAAAGCATTTTTAAAAGCTTCTAAGTTATAATTAAATTATAAAACTTATTACATCAATGAGAATAAATCAAATCTCACTTTTTTGAGGTATTTTAATTCGAATTTAATTAGAAAAATATTTTTTAATTAATGTTCAAAGAGTTCAACGGGTAACAAGCTTACTACAATTTCTCTTAAAAATATATTACCTTCGAGTTCATTAAAAGATAATTAAAATTGAATTTTGAACAAAAATAAGTGAAAATCGACCAATATATGAATAAAACAAATAAGTGAAAAACGTCTTATTCAGTCTGAAAACTGAATCTTAATGTGTTTGTAATATTTTTTGCGCGAATTCATATATTTTTTAATTCTTCAAACTCTGTACGCCGAACATAATCAGTTTTGAAATGCAATTCTAAATCGATCTATTGACGCTGGAATAATAATATCGTAAATTAAATGATAATCAATTAGAATAATGATGCTAATAAGCATTTTTAAATTGTTATGTATAGAATTTATTACGAAAAATACCATCGTAACCCTGCAGGATTAAAGTTGAAGATTTTTAAACTGTATATTTTAAGACTTCGTAATAAGTGACTCAAGTACCTCCAAATTTTAATCTTTGATCTCTGATCGAGTGCGCACGAGCACTGAAAGTTGCGATAAAGAAAGGTTGCTTTCGCAGACTGTGATATTTGCCAATTGTGAATGTGCTCAAAGATTGGAAAAATTTTGTTTAACTATGATAACAATGTTATCATAATGATGTTTTCGCGACAATGAAAATTTAACTTTGATGAACTCCTTGATAAACATGACATACTAACCCAGTGGCTTGTTAGTTATTTATCGTATTTTTATTCCGCAGCAGTTGAAATAAGAAAAAATGCTTTAGGTAAGCTTTACATACTCTCCATAATGAGAGTAGTAAAATGCAAATATTTCGTAAGGCGAGGGAGTTTGAATACATTTAGAAGCCTGTTAACCATTTGCAATTCATCTTGCAGATACGTGTGAATTTAATGTAAAATTCGAAATCAAACATTGAGAATTCATTCATCAAAAAGGAATTGCTAGTTTCTTCATTCTAGTACCATTAAATTTATACGTGAGATATATATATATATATATATATATATATATATATATGCCGTTCAAAATCACGGA
Source organism: Atta colombica (assembly GCF_001594045.1). Lineage (NCBI taxonomy): Eukaryota > Metazoa > Arthropoda > Insecta > Hymenoptera > Formicidae > Atta > Atta colombica. Next base: position 3,777,876 of record NW_017259183.1, on the reverse strand, counting down.
TCATTTAATTCTTTTAAAGAAGAAATAACTAGAAAGCGATATCACCAACAACGAGTTCGCTTGACCTCCCCAGTGCGAGATCAAGATCGTTGCCTGTGTTCGTAGCGTATCCTTGTTCCAAGATCAAATTCAGACGTAAGACTAGAGTTTCGTCGGAGACCAGCCACCCCCAGCATCGAGGGCATAGAATTTGACCCTGGATCGTACCCCCGTTTATCGCCGGAATCGGTCATCACTGACCCTCCTGCCTTCTCGCCGCGCTCGGCGCTCGTCGAGGAAGGGAGAAGCGTCCGCGTCGCTCCGAAGCGGAATCAGGAAGAGAGGAGAGAGCGTTGCACCGCTCGGAGGGTACACTGTTCCAGTGAACCCGGCGAGGCGGCGAGGCGGCGTGCGCGCCTCCAGAGAAGGCGCCCCACCTCGTCGCCCGGCCGCGATCCGAGTACGAGTGAGAGCGAAGAGAATCGGGGCGGGGGGGAGTGGGGAAGTAAAAGCGGCAAGCGGCGGTGGCGGCGCGACGACAGCGACGGCCTTCCAGTCTTCCCCTCAATTTTTCCTCTCTCGTCGCTCGCGCCTCGCGTACCCCACGCCGGAAAACGATGCCAAACGGGGTGCGCGATCTCCCACCATCGTGCTTTCCCCCTTCCAATCAGCACGAATTTACCCCTCAGC
>NW_017259183.1:3774001-3776783 GCF_001594045.1 Atta colombica | reverse complement strand
ATGTATATATGTATATATATATATAAATTTATATATATTGAACGAATAAATATATATACATATAAACACGTGTACAGATAGATACACACGTGCGTACGTCCATCTGTATCTCTCTCGACGGCTTATTCGCCTCTCCTCGCACATCACCGATTCTGCTGGGGCGCGAAGCGCGAGAAATAGAGAGTGCAAGAGAAAAACAGGGAAGGAAGGAGAGCAAGGGAGAGAGGAAGGAAGAGAGAAAGAGCCGAAACGGGTGAGAGAGAGTGAAAGAAATAACGTAGCGTGGTGCTTCCCTACGACGTGCGTTACATCGAGAAGAGATTGGCGCGGACCGTGGAGCGCGTGTTTCGCGTACGTTTCGTTCCGTCGACTACTCCGCTTCTTCTCCTTCGTGCGTACGTTGCATCGTTTCGCATCATCCCTTTCTCTCTCTCTCTCTCTCTCTCTCTCTCTCTCTCTCCCACCCCTATCTCCCCTTTCCTGTTCTCTCTCTCTCTCTCTCTCTCTTTCTCTCGCTCTATTTTATTTGCCGAGTCGCCTTCTTCGGCGATTTTGTTGTCTTCATACTCTTCGTTATCCTCGTCATCATCGTCGTGCAATCCAGCGAAACCTGATGCGCCGCAAGTGGTAGTTGTAGCCCAACATCGTCGTCGTCATCGTCAGAGAAACGTGTGGCGTGGATCGGAGTTGGAATATCACCGATCCGCATCCGGTCTGCTGGTGCTCATTCGAGGTAGAAAACACCACCGATACACGAAGAATCGCGCACCACGCGGTCAAGTCCCGACCGGGCCGGCGCAACGTGCGAAGCTTATCCCACTTATCGGACGGAGGCTCCTTCTCGTCTTCCTACGTTGTCTCGTTGGGCTGTACCAACCAACGGGATAGACCATTGCAGCGGCAACAGAAGCAACACGACCACTAATCCTCTCTCTCTCTCTCCCTCTCTTTCTCTCTCTCACACGGGAGATTCGTACGTCGTCAGTGTTCCGCAGTCGTCGCCCTCGACGACGACGACGACGAGGACGAGGACGACGACGACGACGACGACGACGTCGTCGTCATCGTCGTCGTTGTTCCACGTGAGCCTGACGGTGTCGCGCTCTCGGACGTGGCGCGCGCGCCAGTTCCCCGCGGTGCGACAGGAGGGATTATTCGGTGGCGAAGAGAGGCGGAGGAGGAAGAGAAGCCGAGGAGGAGAGCCGCGAGAGTGCGACGACCGAACTCAACCGTCCGACCGACAGTAGTGCGCGGCGTTTGTTGTTACGAATCGTCGGGCCAGCTTCGCGCGCGATGACGGCACCGACGACTCCACGCCACTGAAAGAGAGCGGATGAATTAGTACGCGAATGTGTGCCGCGAACACGTGCGTCAGTGTGTGACCAAGTTTTCTCTCTCGTTTGTATACCCAACGATCTTTCCTTATCCCGTGTCCCATGTCCCCGGTGCTCCTGGAGCTTTCGATGGTGGAGCTTCCGGAGATAACGGGATCGACGATAAGACCAAGGAGAAGACGAGGAGAAGACTACGCGCGACTCACCTCACTCACTGGCTTGATCGCCTTGATCGCCTTCGGCGAGCGAGATCGGAGAGAGACTCCTTGATATTATTCATCGTGCACGCATCCCTCGCGCACACATACATGCGCACACATACATATATAAATATAGATGACACGTACTCGAGGGGATCCCGTAACTCGTAACCCGCAATCCGTTCATCGTCCGGGCCCCCCGGCTCCCGATTCTGATTTACGTACATTCCCCCCTCTCGCACAATCTCTTCCCGTTTGGTTCTCAATTCTCATTTATTTAAGTTCGTCGTACTTATTCCCAAGTACGCGGAAAGATTCCTTCACGACCTTCGCGATCCTTTCGCGAGTCTTTAATCCGCGCGTAGCACACGCAAAGCGTTCCTTTCTCCTTCTTTCTATTTTACTGCACCTAATCTCTCTCTCTTTGTCACGCGCGTGTTCTTTCACCAGGTTTCTCTCACCACCGCGCGCGATTGCTCTCGGCCTTTACGTTTCTTCCTCGGCACGCCTCGCGCTCGCGGTCACTCTCTCTTTCGTTTGCGTTCCGCGCGCGTCACTCGTTCAGCGTTCTCGCCTGTTCACGCCGGCCGCGAGCAAAACACACGGTCTCTAAACTCGCCCACTCGATCTCGTTTCCGCTTATCTGCACCCGCTCGGCTCCAACTTTCTCCATCTCGTTCACTCTTCCGCTCCGGTGTGATCGGTCAATCGGTGTGCATATACACATACACATACGTGCACCGATGCATATTTCATTATCACGTTCATCACATCTTTTCTCTTTATCCCCTATTCCTCTATTCTCTTTTATTTTCATCTTTCTGTCCATCATTCTCGATCCAATCACGTCGTTGTCACGTCGATTAAACTCGCCGATCGCCGATCCGCGATCGACGAACGTCATCGTTCTCTGCGTCGCCGTCATCATCGTCGACGTCGTCACTATGACGCAGCCAGTGTGATACTTAAATAAGCGAAATTTAAGTATACAAAGTTTTATCTTGTGTGTTAATGCATCGCGTGTCGAGATGCACCGGTGACGTGATTGCACGCGCGTCGCGACGCGCTCGATTCGCCACCGCCCCGCCATGCTTTCGCATTTCCCACGTATGTGCGTGTACGTATAACTTGAGATACGCTCGTACGTTTTTAAGACGGTCAAAAATCCTAAAATTCTCGTCTTATTCGTCGTCATTTCGGACTTCGGAGCAAAACTGTGTCGAGGATTCAAAATCACCTACTTACTAT
>NW_017259183.1:3754679-3773901 GCF_001594045.1 Atta colombica | reverse complement strand
TATATATATATATATATACAGATTGCGATTGTGAAAGTCGGAATCGCCCACTCCAAGTTCGATTTCGATTTCCGTGCGCGTTTTATGTGTGTGTGTGTGTGTGTGTGTGTGTGTGTGTGTGTGTGTGTGTAAAATATCGTGTAGAAGAATAGATCGGCAAAAAATAAATCGGTGATAAATGTGTTTATCAGTGACTGGAAATGTTTTATTTAGTGGACTACATATAATTATGCTTGCTCATGTTTATGGATGACGTCATTCCTAAGGCTAGTTAGTGATTGTTAGAATTCTTTTCGTAAATCATCATTAGGAAATTAATGACGCTGATAGTACGTTATTAATGTATTATTAATGGTGGTTATGATAGATTTCACCAGCGTTGTACATATACGTATTGGTTTCCGCTGAGAGACTCTTCCGCGTTGATCATGTAACGTGGACGTAGAAATTTATCGTGGAATTCGTGCCAACGATGAGTGTGTTGCGGAAGCTTAGTCGTTTGATTCTCTACCGAAACCAATTTTCAACAATTTTCTTAGAGAGAAATTCCTCAAAGTTCGAATGTTGCTATCTAAGAAATATCGTTTGTGTATGCAACTCTAATCGAACCGATTTAAAACCGGAAATAGACTACTGTGTGATTACGCAAAATGTGTTTGTACTGAATCAAACATGAGAATCAAACATGAGAATCAAACATGAGAAATCAAATTCTTATCATTACAGTAACCACCATGCTTCCCGATTTCATATACCGCGTATATTCACTTCATATAATTTCACTCTCTAATGTCAGCCTTTTAGCAAAAGTTACATGACTTTTCTTAATTACTCTTTTTCCCAATTAAGGATGTATAATAGTCTTTATAAAAAGTGACTGAAATTGAAACTTTGTACTTTCCATGTAAAAATGAATATTATTTATACATACGAAACAGTCCGATTTACAGCATTTACATTTAACAATACAATTTTATTAACTCAAATGAAAATTTTCTCGTTTTATCTTAATTATTTTTTAAATTACAGATCTTATATTTATCGAAAAAGATTTTGATCCAGTTTTTAAATTATCGCCAAACTTTTTGTATTGCTTTTAAAGACAATATAGAGAAATTTGTAACTTTTTATTAATAATTTTTTTTTTTTTTTTTAATACATTCTTAATTCTCATAGTATCAGAAGGAATAAAGATTAACGCACAATATTAAAATAACAAATTACATAAAATTCTATATATTACTTGCATAAATTATCATTGCCGAAAATATCACAAATATCAAAATACCAAAAAATTAGCAATTTATCATACCTGCGTTTATATTTTAAATTGTCACGTTCGTTCATTAATTAATTCGGTTTTTTTATAGACACGTGTGACAAAATTAATAAAACATAATCATCGCGAAATAACAATTCTTATTTCGTTCTTGGACTTAATTTTCAAGTTTAATCAAGTCTGATAAGATAAAAGACAATGGTTTCGTCACTATTTACCATTTGGCGGCTTCGCGATCGTGAAGCACCTCTTCAATGAACCGCCGCGACACGCACGTGAGAGTGGATAAACGTAGCAGGCGTGCGTAATATTCGACACGCGCGTCACGACCGGAGGTCGCGCATCGCGCGCCGCGCCGCGGTTATAAATAAAACGTACATCGACACGCCGCGCCGCGCGTTACGCTCGCGCTTCTTCGTCGCTTCATGTAACAACGTGTCAATAAAAATAGAAGACAGCTCAAGTCTCGACCGGTCTACCAGGATTGCGAGAAATGAGGATTTCGAAAAACGCTGAACGCCGCCGCCCGCTTGCCAAGTTGATAAGTTTTATATAACACGATAATATCTCTTTCTAAGAAATTGATTTGCAATCAAGATCGAAATTGTCACATTGGGAACAATCGCTTCAGACGTAATCACGATTGAAGAGAAAACAAGGAAGGATCGATACTATTTTGAATCAAAAGTTTAAGAAAGAAATAGGATTAATTTCTTTTCTGTCATAATTTTTACAATTATAAATTTTACGGCATATACAATGCATGGACTAACATTAAAATAAATTTTTTATGTTATAAATCTTCTTCGTTACAGTGAGAAATTCTAGCTACTCGCTAGAATTTTCATGACACTTTGCGGGTTTTGTAAACGTCTGTATTGGTTTCCCAGATTTTTCCCAGCGTGTTGCTCATGTCGATTCGCGATGTTACGACATAAAATTTACCCCACAGTGGCAATCGTCTGAAATGTAAATGTACATACGTTCAGGTGTCATGCGTACAGCATTACGCTACATAAGCGACTATCCGTTATAAGCGCGACTATTTTCGCGTCGTTGAAAATAGGCGAGACCGCCCGTCTACGGTTCGCGATTTTGCATGCAGCTATCCGATGATGCGACGCGACCGCGATATTGAATTAGCCGAGATGATCTTATTCGCAAACTGCATGTCTCTTGGACAGAAGATATTAAACATATATAGAGATGTCGAGCTTCTCTTGTCGCACTCTTGTCATTATTCATCAGTGTTTTTGCAAATCTAGCCGCTCTAAATTTTGCCGGGCAATTATTTTCTTAGCACGCTTTATGTCATGTTTATGCAGATCCGAATAGCGGATATAAAATGCCTGAACGATCCGCAAAAGATCACCCCGAAATGTCTACGAATACTGGAAATATTCCAGATTGTGTGATAACTATACACTCTGCTACCAACCGAACGTTTTCGCTGTGAAATTCTAATTCGGAACTCTCGGTAGGAGATTAATTAGGAACGGTCGTGAAGCGTCGTCTCGCTAGTTTAATCAGCTGGCTCTGACTATCCGCTTTGAGAATCAGCTACTTTAATCCAATCGATCTCGTTATCCGACAATATTTGTTGATTACAAATCATATCGTTACATCATAAGAAATTGAATTAAATTATCAATTATAATAATGTTTCTGTCTACAATTTACAAGTTGAATCTACATTTTTTATCTGCTAGTTTGATTAATCAGATCTATTTAATTATAGGTTCGTTTAACTATGTGTTCGATAGATTAATCTTTACTTTATCAATGTAAAATTAAATAACTCAAAATTGCAATCGTCATGTTATAGTTGAAATTATCGCTTCTCTCCTAGAAGGTCTTATTAACATGACGTCACACAGGGTACATAGTGATTGATCATCAAAAGATTCGAGCGCGCACGGAGATCGTTCTTTTGACCGGGATTCGCGACTTAGGCAGCTAATTGGCTGAGAAGACCATTATCGGTCTTCGTCGTCGGGATCTCGCGGCTTCCCCCCCCTGTTGTCGGCGTCTCGCAGCCTGGAAGCGATTCAGGTTGAAATGGATTTCGCGTGATTCCCGATCCGCGATATAATTGTCCTCGATATAATAACGAGGATCACGTACCATGAATTATTTCCCCACGTTTAGCGAATCTAGCAAGGAGAAATACACCGTCGGACTTGGTGACCCGCACTTGTCTGGAGACGGATAACGAAGTGCGTTAATATCAAAGACTACGAAATGAACAGTGACAATTGCAAAGAGCAAGATTGTGGGCGAGGTTCGTCGTGTTCTCGCAACGAGTTTCCGCACCGTCGTTACGATAGAAAGCCACAAGAGCGTCCTTGCTGAAAGTTATTCGAAGTCGCGAGTGAGAGTGTTAATCGCATCGCTGAGGAACATGAGACACAAAGGTGAGAAAGGCAGTTAGTTTGACGTAAAGCGGTCCCGGCCGGCGTCATGTCCGCCGTTGACTCGCAGCGCAGAATTTCCCGTCTTCTATGAGACAATTCGATTTTTTCCGGTACGGGAGAATCGCGTCCAGAGGAGGCGCCCGACGCCAATTTGGAGCGACCTTGACCGAGGCCATTTCGGCTACGACCGATTGAGGACCACGCAAACTACCTAACTAGCACTCAGTACTAATAACTACAATAGATAGAGACTATTTCTCTTTGTCCATCTCTTTCCTTTTCTCTTGAGAATTATTATCGATCTAGCCAGCTGTCGACCGTTCCATCTCCAACGTCCAGAGTCCAAGAGGGGATCTGTATGAAAAGTCTGAGACCAATCATCAACCCGTAGACCAGGAGATGTTTAAGAGATTCTGCACTTAAAAGTGATTCTGCATCAAAGCGCAGCAGAGCTATACTAGTGACGTTACCGTTGCTACGTCACGATAACGGTAATTCGTGTACGAGCGGCGCAGTTGCGCAGAACGGAGAATCACCAGCTTTCGTTGTTGTTGTTCAGAGCAATGAGAGCGCCTCGTGGAATTTAAAAGTGAAACTGTGACACGTTATCCGGTGCCTTCTCCCATTCTTTTTGCTTCTACTATTTACCACGCGTTCTCTACTTTTCTTTAGTTTATCCGCCACGTTACCTTGTGTCTCTTCCCTCTTTCCTCTTCCTTCGTATTTCTTCTCACTTGATCGGCGCGACCCTCGTTTCCTTCTCTTTCTTCTTTCTTCCACGATCTCGTCAAGTGAAGCCGTGCGCGAAAGGAAAAGAGAAGAGCGCGAGTGAAAGTGAATCTCGTTATGAATTTACAGAGTGATGAATTTCAGTCGCTTGTTATATTGTGATTATACGTTGGTGAAGCGTTTGGATTAGATCGGTATACGATGATTAACATATTACATGAGTCCGGTACCACCGGCAACAGCAGCTGAAATCGCCAATCAATCAGGCGTCGACCAGGCGAGACTTTTGCAGCTGAGGATTTAGAAGGGTAAGAAGAGGAAGTGCTACCAGCTGGCGCTCACGTTGATGGCCGATCATCGACGAACCAAAAATGTAAGTTGCCTTACCGATATTTTTCCCTAAATAAGGCGTCGGGTGATTGCGCTTAGTTGATCGACTCGCAGTACCGATTCGAGTTCACCCGCGTCTCACATATGTGCTTTTTTCACGTTCACTGATTAAGGAGCGCTCTTTTCACTCCAATTATCCATGCTTTGAGCATAAGGATTAGATTGTTTACTCCAATATTTGCTTTCATGGCTAAATCATTGGCTGCATTCAGCAGAGAAAATTAATCAGCGCGTAATGATTCTTTAATATGATTGGTTCTCGCCTTTAGTTCTTTGTTGAATATAAGTGTACGGATCATGTTAAAGAATCACTAAGCGCTTACTAATCAGTTTTCTCTGTTGAACGCAGCTATCGTCTTCATATAGAATCTGTTTGCAGATGTAGTCACGTCTCTGACGATTTTTTTCTTCTGCTGTACTCCGAATCCAATTTTTTGATCCAATTGATATACTACTTGTTGTTAATTCTTCTTGAGGAAGAATTTGTGCTTGACACTTGTTGTTTGATAAAAATCATTCTTTCACAGTGAACTATATACTTTTTTTTTATCTTTATTCAATAATATAGATTGCTACGTATTACTTAAGAAAATCTCTGAGCAACCGTAACATATAACGCGATTAGATAAACAAATTTACAGAAGCGTAGCAAATAGTAAAATAATGCGAGGCTTCAGCTGGAAGTGGGCCAACTAGTCCTTTGCAAGGAAGATGGGCTTTCGCTATTGAAATGGATCCGCTAGGACGAATGAAAGAAACATATCCGGAAGATAAAGTCACAAGAACGGCACTTATTCGAACGCCAACAGGGAAATACAAAAAGCCAGCGGTTAAACTTTGTATTTTTACCAATATTAGACAACGATTCTAACGAAGGTTTATAGTTCAAGATTGTCATTATACTGATATTACTTTGATCCATCATTCTTTAAGTTACTATTAGTTAATCATAATTTAAGTTGTTATTCAAATTAATTGACAACTATAAGTAGTCAAGTTGTATCGAAGTTAAGTTGGTAGCGCTTACCGCCATTTACTAAATTCCTTCTTATAAGTTTTTCTATTTAGTTATATATTATAGTCGTTCAGCGAACATTAGTCTTTTGTTTGTGGTAGAGACAACAACATGATCACAGATTATTTAAAAAATTATTTAAAAATTAGAAATAGTGGATCGCAACATTACATTATTCACTTTCAAGTCACTGGACATAGTGTTGAATGTATGCAATAAACTATTGACAAACAAATAAAAATTTTTTAATGAATTTGATTACATAGGTTTCTCGTTAACAGCCAAGGAACTTATGCCGAATTGATTGACTTTGTAACGTATCACACAAATTATATTTCAACCGAAAAAAAATGTCTAATATATCATGTAAGAAAAAGAAAGTAACATCTATTGCTTTATATTTGTCGATGCGCTAAGAATTTTCATTTTATTTTATCGGCTGAAGAGGACTAACAATAAGTAAAGTTCGAAATGTCCCGTTTTGTATGAAATTTAATAAATTTAATTGTAAATTTTACCTACCTAACAATATTGCTCGGTTTTTAAATTATTGACCTTGAATTGATGACCTTGAAATTACTTTTATATTGTAATTGCAAAGAAGTTTCAGGTTGAGATGACAATTGTTATCATAACTGGAGAGAAGTCACATATTACGTCTATGCGAAAAGTTTTTTTACATTCCCGTTTTTTTTTCATTCAAAACAAATTGATTTACAGAAGTGTGATGTTCATCGGCTGGACCGGGAGCGCACTTGCACACAATTTAATTACATCATTCACATCGGCCGGTTCCTAGTAATTTTTAATTGCTCTACCAATGAGATTATATTATTTTAAATTAGCCAGTTAGCAATGTGGACAATTGATATATACTCGGCTGGATCAACTTTCTTAAAATAACGAATCTCGCAGACCTATGATAATTCGATAATGGACTTTGATTCCAATCTTCCCAGTTCTAATAACAATTGTCACCTCAACTCTTCTCAAAACTTCTCTGTGATTAATGCCTCATATAAGATAAAATTTAGCACACAGTTCAGTCCCAAACGAGAGAGGTAACCGCTGAGAGAATTATTTGAGGCATTTCTTGAAAATTAGTAGGAATTAACGAGCTGCAGTGGGTATTAATGGGCGTTAATGGGCGTTACTGGGCATTACTAGGTATTATTGTAGATCTGTTCCCGTTGTTTGTACTTTTTGCACTCAATATCTTCGCTTTCTCCCTTTTCAATGCTCAAATATGTATCTATCTTATTTTTTATTTAAGTTCAAAAAGTTTTGGGAATTTCAATAGACTTTACTCTTACTAGGCATTAATTAATATTATTATTATTTTTTTAAGTAAAAACTATTTATTTAGTATTAATTATTCTATTATAATACTATATATTTATTATACGTTTTTTACCAATCAAATATTTATACATACAGATTTGGAGCATTACTGGGAAATTATTTTACCACTCGATATATAGATAGAATTCTTCGCAATAATGTCTTTAAGTTAGACTAGGTTATACGTCAATTTAATTATTGCAGTAAAAATCAATAAAATTAGGCTCATTCGATTTTTTCATGAAACGAAAGAAAAACGCTGGTGGAAAAAAGCTTCACTATGCCTCGCGAACTAAGACATTAGTTGTGAAAGTTGAGGACTACTTCGGAAATCTGTCACGCAACACAGGGCATTACTATGAGGATTACATAAAAATTCAATAGTAATGCCCCGTAATTATCTTAACGGTTTACTTCTCGGTCTCAAAATCGAGAATCCAAAAATGTGCGATTTTTTGGTCACTTTTTCTCTTAAGAGATAAATCACTTGCGATAAATCACTTCTTATTACTATGCACGTATATAATATAAAAAACTTAATTTGTTATTATTCTAATTTTTTATCGTCATTAGTAAAACGATTTGATTCTTTTTCACTTATTGCCACTACAATTTACTTTAAAGGGACTTAGGAAATATTAAAAATGCATACACTTTTTTTAGAGTGTAGTAGCATGAAAAGTGGGTTTTCAGTAGATGGAAAAAAATCACTGTAAATTCCGAATTTTAACGGTCCCGAGTTTATCCATGGGAATAAACTGGCAAAAACTATAAAACTGCACTGTGCAAATCTATAATATCAAATAAAACGATATAATTAAAAATAACGATGTGAATAGAAATAGTGGCGACTTAAATTAGATTAAATTTGACAATATAGATTTAACACGCTATATATATATAAATAATTAATATATGATTATCATAACATATTTAGACTTTATATACATTTTATTACTACTACTTACTACTTATATACTTTATATACATTTTATATTATTTTAATTGTACTTATAATATTTTATTTTTGTTTTACATATGTGAGCATTTTTAGAGATAGTTGCATGATCCACAAGTAAGTATAATCAGATTCAGATGCAAAAATGAACGCAAGTACGAATAAAGAAAAATAAAACCTGGCAAATTTGCTTCATTAAATGCAAATAATATCGACAGTATTGGCGCTTATTAAAATATTCGCATATTATACATTAAAATAAAATATATATTGTACTGTAAAAAGATGTTACCAACTGAGTTACAATTAACAATACAATGTCTGCGCTATTGATTAATTCGCCAGAAAATAAAACATATAATCACTTGAGTTTTTTATTTATTCTTTCACGCGTAGATTCTTGCGCATAGAATCTAGGACATAAACTAGAATTATAAAACGCTTTGGGCTGCCTATAAATTAAAATATCGATAATTCTATTTATTGTTTTTAATAAAAAATTCTAGTTTTTGAGTCGGTTTTTTTTCCGGAAAATACCGATTTTTACCACTGGCATGGACTTTTTCCAAAAAAATGTGGAATTTTGTCAACCTTGCTTCTCAAAAAAATTTACTTTTATTTTCGATTTTGTTAATTGACAAACAAGTATAATTACATACAACCATTATATCATATTTTGACAATAATATATATAAAACACGAAGAAAAAATTCAAAATTTATTTTATATCAATATTTCAGATACAATTTTTAGCCAAGATTTTTCTCAGATATCACTTAAATACTGTCATTTATACACTGAAAAAAATGTCTAGTTCAAAATGAACGAACCAAAAAATTCTGATGACATATTAATCAGAATTCTATCTCAACTAAAACTATAATAGATTCAATCAGTTACTTTTTGTAAGATTGCAAGATTACAAAGATGTAACACAACTCAAATTGTTACATTTCATCGGTTTATCCCTCATTGATGTTTCATCGAAACTACGTTATATTCACGATATGACATTAATATGACTTAATTTACATATAAATTAGTTTCCGCGAATTCGCGATATATTACAAATAGAGCACATATACGAGTTTTGATTCGTATCCCGCGATTCCGCGGTCAGTTACATATACGTATATATATATATTACGACCATTCGCCCGACGTCTATAAACCATAGTAATTATCGAGGCGAGATTTCGCTAACGATACTAGACTCTTCGCTATTTAACGATCCTAGATCATGATCAATGGGATCGTCCGCGTGCACTCTACTGCTGCATAATTCAAACGATCGTCAATCCTTGTAAAGATCCATATAGACGATTTACGTACTGGGAAGTAGTCGCGTCATTCTCGCATCGGAGAGTAATCTCGGTTCAGCGAACTACCACGATCGGCGCGACGATATGAAAGAGAAGAAAGCAGGGAAGAAAGCGAACAGAAAATAAAATTGTCTTGACAATGGGGGACACTCGTCATCACTCGTATCGAGTTTCTCTTCTTCTTCGTTGCTCCTTGTGTCTCGTGACCGTACGTTGTCAGACGCTGGCAATGCGGTGCAGCAATGTCAACGGTGCAAAAGCGTTTCTCTCACCATGAAAACGGGAATTTGCCAGTTCGTCACTGAGAGATTGCTCCAGACCCCGTCGAAGGGCGTTGGGATGCGGAAATCGTTTTCCCGGTATTTGACACACTCCTGTCTGCGCATCGCCCGTTCTTCCGTTCCTCGTAATAGTTACGAATTATTACCACGACAGAGAAAATTAGACAAAATCCCTAATTAATGGAAGAATTTGTAATTTGTAATTGTGCTACTCTAATTTCAGAAACTTGTTTTTTTTTTGGAAATCTTACCAAATCGAAAGACAAATTCATCAAATTCACTCAATGTGTGTGATCACAAATTGTATCTCACATCGTACACTCTATCATTCTTTTCCATGTCGCATGGGATTATAGAATGTAACAAGCAAACTGTAATAAGAATTTTAAGTTTATTAGCGATATGCTTTTCAAGATTTTATAATTTAGATTTAAATGGAAGATTTTGTAAGCGTTTGAGAAAAAAAACATTAATAGTATCGTGAGCCACACGCGTGTGTGTATTTCATCCATACGAATGTCAAAAGTTTTTCAAGAGGCTGCAAGAGGAATATTCATATATATAAGACAGTCTTCGTGCGCGATACGGAGCAATGAACTATAGCCGAGTGAAGAGGAGGGCGTTGCGATAATCAGGAGGAACGGAGAAAGGGTGCGAAAGGGAGCGAAGAAAGGGATTGGTAGAAGGAGGATGGGAGGGATACATGCAGGTTAATTTCGTACCGATGATCGCCCTAACGTATGCGACTCTGCACGAATGCCGGTCTGTTATGTAGGTTAATCCATGCTCGAAGCGAATCGATCTGCGCACGGGGAATCGTGCACTGGTCGAGTTAACGAATGGGGTAGGTTAGGGTCCGAGAGCCGCATCCTGCGGCATGCACTCACGCGATTATTCTCTCTGATGTACCCTGAACGAGATTTGATTAACGCGTAATAATAAATGGATCTTCTCGGTGGCGCGGCATGCCGATTGATATTTCAGAGAATCCTTTATCGTTAGACCCTATTCCTCGTTTCATGACTCTCTGATGTTTGTAATGCACACAATCTCACAAAATCGGAGAATGATCGATATTTTGTTGTTTTGCAAAATATCTCCAACAAACCTTGTGAAAAGTGTCCCATCGTATCTTGTTAAAAAGTAAATAGCTCTCGGCCGTAAAATACACCGGAATTGTTTTGTAGATACCTACTACTGTAATGTGATAAAATAGACGGGCACGAAAGATTATCTGATTGATACAAGTATAACAATTTGATAATTGAATACATAGAGATTGGTCCGAAATATAGTAGGCTTGTTTCTTGTGATTGAAAAACAACTTCAAAGTTGCCCATCGTTCGAATAAACTGAATCTCAAGTAGACTTTAAATGATGTTTTGCGATCGAATCTCTCTTCGGGAGCATTTTGTTGCATTTTCTGATGTGTAACAGTACCCATTTATCTCGTTTCCGGCCTCAACACACATCGACCATACAAAAACACAGATACGCTAGAGATGCATTACATCTTACTATTTTACAGTCAATCGATCAAGAAGCCAAATTACTTCTAATAAATGAATATATATATGTATGTATGAAATTCGTTAATGAATAAAATTTATAACGTAACTAATATTATGGCCTATTTAATTGAGAAAGAGAGAGAGAGAGAGAGAGAGAGAGAGAGAGAGAGAGTGTGTATGTGCGCGTGTTATGTTTCTTTTAATAATATTGAAAAACTTAGTAATTAGATTCAAAATAGAAAATATTTCTGAACATTAATTAAAAATATGAGATATTTTCAATATTTACATAGATGCAGTAAAGATTTAATTATCGTGTATAAAAAGAAGAATTTATAGCTAAAGCATCACATTTAAGTAAATACAAATCTAAAAATAATTTCGTTGAGTCATCAAAGTAATTATGTAAGACGATTGCTAGAATGCTACTTCTTTGTAACATTGTTCATTATACTTGAGTCCTAAATAATTATTTTGATAATCCAACAAAATTATTTGTAAATCTATCTAACTAAATTTCCAGAGATACTTTAGCAAAATCATTCTTTGCGTGTGTAACTATCTACAAACAACAAGTAGGCCATATTTGGACTGTTATCTTATCGCGTTCATACACTTTTTTTTTTTTGTGAACTTATATCTTAAGAAATATCAAGTTAGAAATATCAATACTCTTTTTAACGGTATAAAAATGCGGAATGCTCTTGCGTATCACCAATTGGTCTTTCGGCGTCATTAAAAAAAAGAATTAAAAAAAAGTAGAAAATTCCTTATATAAATTCCTAAAAAGCACATCATTTGTCGAGCCTTCGTAGTTATTAATTTATAAAGCGTGGAAATTTGTCAAATCCCGGAAATATATCATGAATAAGTGATATTAAACGGAAAAAAACCATACTAATATTCAATTCAATCAATTTAAAAAAAGAAATATGTAAACACAATTAAACAAAAGATATGTTCAGCATGCAATGAGTTACTGTATTAATATTATTACATCAGGATTGTATCACAAAATGAGATGAATAACTTATAACACACATTGTGAAAGTTGAAAATTAAAGAGGTTTTCACAAGAATTATACATAAACAAGTCTAAAAAATTAAATCATCTTTAAACCGTTTATCACATAAATATAATGATAATTTACCTTAGGACATAATATAAGAATAAAGTTTAAAGCTTTGATTAATACTTTGGAGATCCAGTACAAAAAATTAAAAAGCCTTTAGACTTGTTCGTTTCTTGCGCAATTTTATATTTACTATCTATTTTTATCTAATAGATAATATTTTACATTTATCTTTTGTATATTATTAATAATAGTAAAAGTGAAGAAAGAATTATTATTTAACGTATAAGCAATAATTATTTCATTTTTATTTATAAATTGCTCTTAAAATCGTAAATATGAAACTCTTATATTTTTCGTTTCATTCTTATCTCAGAACAAAATTGCTGACGATGTGATGCTATTGATAGACGAATGATTTAATGTGAGAAACTCTTTGTGTCCTTAATCATCTTGTTTGTATTTAGCATTTGTCAGTCTAATAAATTTCTCTTAAAATGTTTTATTCAGCTTTACAATTTTAAGAAGACAATTAATTATGAAATTATCATAAAAATGATTAATAAAACTTGAATTTATATGCTATCATAAAGGTTTCATTATCAATTTGATAACCCAAACTCTATTTAAAAAAGAAAAAAAAACGTAAAAAAATTCAGCGTACATGCAACACAGTAATAAACTTATCAATAATAAGTTTCCGTTGACATTTTTTTTTTGCCACATTGTCAGCCTTTCGCTTTTTAAAAAGTTTCTTGAGTATAAAAATAAAATTCAGATTTAATCTGTTCAAATAGTAAGATTATCAACAGAAAACTTATGATTACTTATCGCCGTTTTGTCCTAAATTGATAGACGTTGTAATGTCAATTGAACATTTCATAATTTCTCTTAAAGGTGTGTCTTCGGAGATACCAAATGTGTAAATCCGGTCTGACATTTAGATGTTTCGATAGAATTCTGAATAAAGTAACGATATATGTGTTGCGTTGTATGCTATCATAAAAATTACAACGAGATGAAAGAAGTTGTCATATTCATGTACCTTATGCAGCAGCACTGTCGGCGAGAGAACAGAGGAATCTCTCTTTCTCAGATATTGTCGGCTTTCTGATTGACGCGTTAATTAAAGGCTCGGCCGATTAAACTGCCATGATTGCACAAGCGCGCTCACGGAAGAAAGCAATTCTCCCGCAATTAACGCACTGCCAGTGATGCGAACGTCGATTAAAGCACGCGAAGTGCAGTATCTGTCCGCTATTTAACCCAGAATCGAATGTAAGGCAAGCAGGAGCGATGAAAAATGAGCTCGCATTTGCCTCAGATGGGTCAAAGGCAAGGAAGAAAAGGACCGTTTTGAGGCACGGACGAGAGATCGAAGTATCGGGCAACGTTAACGATTCTACTTTCGTGCAAAAGAAAGCGATCGTTCGTTCTTTCGACCTCACGCGACGGCTTTCATCGTGCGAACAAGAAAAGTTGCACACGAAGAGTGAGAGGCGTGCTCCTTTCTCTCTCCCCGACCAAACTACCTTTCTCTCTTTCTTTTCCGCGATTGACGTTTTCTCGCGCAGTGGCCTCCCGCGGATCTCTGTGATTTCCAGAGCCGAGAGGTCGACCGCTTCTCTGGTCAAAGAAGAGAGCATACATACTGTATGACCGAGACGTAGCCGAGAAGCAAGGAGACGCTACGTGCGAGAGACGAAAGAACAGAAGCACACGAGAGGTATAATGAAGTGAGCAAAAGAGAAGAAGATAAAGTGAGAGACGAAAGAAGAAAGAGAGAGGGAGAATGAGAACGGGGAGAGGGAGGGGGGAGGAGGGATATGGAGACGAAGAACGACACCGCGCGATGTATACGACAGCGGTGCGCTGCTACTCCGTTCGATGTGTCAGTGTGTGTCGCGCTGGAGGCCGGCTGAGGTCGATGGCCTCGCATTCGGCCGCCGTCGTCGACGTTCGGTCGCGCTCGGCACTAGGTCAGTAATGGAGGATGGAGTCACTGGCCGCCCCGAGCGTCGAGGCAATGACACCGAGCACGCCGTTGCTGCCACCGAACGCCCGGCGCGGCGTTTCCCCTTCGATTCCCCGCTCGGCCTCTCCCCGCGCCGCGTCGCGTCGCGTCGCGTCGCGTCGCGCCGCGGAGCGGAGCGGAGCGGAGCGGAGCGCATGGTGCCCCTCCACAACTGACGTGACGGCAGCACCGCGCTACCATCCCTCCGACCACGGATCGTCCCCTACCTTACCCGATCGCACTTCTCCTCAACCTCGTCGTCATCCCCGCACGCGAGGGGGAGGACAAGAGAGATAGAAAGAAAGAGAGGCAGCGAGGGAGGGATAGAGATTGGAGAACCACCGCGCGCCACGCTCGGGGCATGCATGCTGCCATCGCAATGTACCGGCTTTGATTCGTGATGCAAGATCGTGCGGAGTTTACCCTTTTTGATTTTTCTTAACAGAAGAGCATCCCAAACTTTGCTGTAATTGTGATATCTGTAATTACACGTCAATGCAATTTAGAAATTAGAGTACTTGAAATTTGGCTAATGGGTAATCACATATGTTCTCTCACTTTATTTTGCTATCAAGATCAGTTTTATTGTAATATATTTGTTTACATACACCCGTATGTCTCTTTGATTGTTAATTTCTTTTATTCATTTATATCTACATTTAATAGCGTTATGTAGTAACTATGTATGTTGTTTACGTCGACAGCTCTATAAGAACTTCATAGCTTTATATTTCGCTTCTTATCGGATCTTATCGTATTTTCTGTAACCATAATTATTATGGTTAAATACTATTATATTTACTTTTTTATGTCAACTTTTGTATATGTTTGTACTTTCAGAGTATTTTTATCACTATTATCGTTCTTCTAAATTTATGAAAATAATATTGATATAGATATTGTCGTAATCTCATAATATTACATATTTCACCACGTTATCTTATTTTGGCGTATGCACATATGTATAAATGCTTATGTGTATTCATTAATCTAGAATATATATTTAATAATTCTATATAATTCAATTGCTCTATGTATTCTATTTATACAAACAAGAAAGAACTTTGTAAATTTTGATGTTTCGTTCCTTTTCTTCTCGATCTCTGTATCTATCATTTTTCAGCATCAAAATTCTTGATCTTCTTATCTATGTTACCCAACGAGTTGACGAACTTTTTCATAGAACTTACTATTTATGTGTCACTTTTGTAAATAATATTTACTATTGGCGTACGTATTTTCATTGACGTTCGTAATACTTTTGCTGCGAGCTTCGATAAATCGTTGCATTAATATAATTGTATTTTCAAATCAAAATATTCAATTTAAAAAAACCTCTTTCTTAATTTTTTTTCTTAATTTTTCCTAAATTACTTGACTAGGTTATTCTCCGTTTCCCTAAGCTTCATTCCAGTGCAGCCTTGTTGTGCAGCCCTGAGGCTACAATAATCTGTTGAAAACCGAAACGAATTTGCTCAGTCCGCTTTGAAGATGGCGAAGCTTCGTGGCCGATCGCCCCTATCTAGTATTTCATTCCACCTTATTTATTATATTTTCTGAAACACACGGGTTATCTCTTCTACCACGGCGAGCAATACATCGTTCTTTTCGCGATTCACTATTATAAGCCTCGCGATGTTATTTTTAATCGTCATCTATAGACGCAGAGACGAGCGCCAGCGTCGAAG
Source organism: Atta colombica (assembly GCF_001594045.1). Classification (NCBI taxonomy): domain Eukaryota; kingdom Metazoa; phylum Arthropoda; class Insecta; order Hymenoptera; family Formicidae; genus Atta; species Atta colombica. The sequence goes on along the minus strand of NW_017259183.1, from coordinate 3,757,886 downwards.
CCGTTTATTCGCGCTGGATGCCAGGAGGGGAAATGATTCGTGACGAGCTGAAATACCACTCTCTGTAACGTATGCGGGAATGTCGCAATCGCTGGTGTGGATGGTGAATACTTTGAACCATTTGTCGCGGGTGTAGCAATCGAACGTACTTGTCGTGCGCGGATCTTATCGGCTTTGTAGGTGGCAGCGAGAGGCAGTAAGGTCACAACGCGTGCCAATTAACAGAGACTTAATGGACATAAATGTTAAAGGCGAAAAATTACGATCAGAGGTGCAATTCTTTTATTTATATCGGATTGTTTGCGAACTATGTTAAAATTAATTAATTAATGTCATTATTATCGCGCAAAAAGAACAATTTTGCTTTGAAGTATCTAAAAATTTAAATAGATATATATATATAAGATCTGAAAATAATTTTGTTGGACCATCAATATAACTACATAGGATCAAGTATGATGAGCAATGCTGCAAAAAGTTTTAACATTCTAGTAACCAGTTTGAGCGTACTGCGTTTATTATTAATTATTTCGATGGTCCAACAAAATTATTTTCAGATATGTATCTAATTAAATTTTTAGGTATTTTAATATTTGTTCCCCCAATCAGAAATAATTTCTCGAAAAGACATCGTTTCGATGTCGAAAATAAAAATCGAATATTTTGGAAATTTCTATTGATTTCTATGGATTTTTGGCTTCAATTTCGATTAATTTTCGAGTTGGAAATAAAATCTTGAATTGATCTAGTCAGCATAAAAATATACTACTAGTGTCACTAATGCAATAAAAAACAAGTAGTGTCTAGTCGCTAGTCTACTAATAGCGTAATAATGATGGAGAAAATTTCATTAAAGTTTCATTGAAATTTTATTGTGAAAATAAGTATTATTGATTAGCATCATATTTTACACGACAAAATTATAATAAAAAAAAATTTATTTTATGAATTCGAGAACTAATTTTATGATGCGCGATCATCCATCCGAATCCAAATCTCAACCTTCATTTTCATGCTTCATTTCTGTGATTGTACGGGAATTGCTCCTTCGAAGAATCATGAACACTTATAATGCTAATGGAAGTATAGTTGTAATATATCTGTTCAAAGATGTTGTGAAAGAGGCGGAATACATAAAAAGATATATAATTAATGTTAAATATAGTAATAATGTACAAATGATGACACCTCTGATAATAACTTGTTTTTAATAATATTGTAAAATATTATTTTTATTAGCTGAAATAATATTAATTGCTCTAATGATATATATATATATGTATTTTTTACTCTAATAAATTTTTTATCAAAAATTACAATTACTGGAAGTAGTTCTATGTTACGTCATATGTCATCATATATTGTACTATTACAATAGTAACATTACTGGCTCGGCATTGACACTACTGCGTATCAGTAGTAACTACTAGTAGTAACAGTGATAGTATTTTTATACTTCCAAATGATATTGGAAACTTGTATGATAGACCAACATTTCATTAATTTAAAAATCGAGATCGTTTCGATATCGATTCGAAGAATTAATCTAATTAGACTTTTAGAGTTGATGATATTTTTCCTTGATTTCGTACTCATTTATGATAAGAGACATTATTTTCTGAAATTCTTCAATACAAAAGTGACGTAATAAGATTATATTAAATAAACTAAAGTACAAATAAAAGTAATGTTATTCAGCACGAGTAGAACAATAAAATAAGATACAAAGAATTACTAGAAGAAAAGATATAGACTTTATTCGTATAAAAAAATTCCACAATTTTCTAAAAAGTTATAAAATTATTTATAAATTCTGAAAAATTTTGAGAAAACTTTTATGATTAGAGTGATATTGCAGTTGTCGAAATGAAATCGAAAAAAATGTCGATTCGACCTTTGATCGAAAATATTCAAAATATAAGATTACATATCACAAATTTATACTAAAAATATTAAAAATATATCACACTCTCATTGCACTCTCTACATATGCAATTTTGTATCACTCGAAAATGTTGATGCAAGTTTTGAATCGACAACTTTTCCATTCGTAACGACGTCGAAACGACGTCTTTTCGAGGAACTATTTCTGACATTCAAGAGATTTTAGCATCGGTCGGACACCTTGCGTAATGTTAATGTCGGCGGTACTGTAACTTTCAAGCCTTATAACTCAAAAAGTATTCCATGAAAAATTATTTTATTATAGTGTTTTGGAAAGCTTTCAAGGTGTGCTATAAGAATATATAATGAAAAATAGAGGGTTTCATTAAAAAAATTCAAAATGTCATTGCTCTAATCTTGGTAACGTTATTCAAAGTCAGACCGATCAGATCACTAAATAGATCATTTAGAACCCTACAACTTTTGTCTAAAACGTTTTTTTCTAAAATGCTTTATTTCCGAGATAAAAGGGGCGTACGAGTGGTCTGAAATCCTGTATATACTTTTGTACAAGTTATTTAAGACTTACATGCGCTGCTGCGTTACACTCGTGACATGAAGCACAATAGAAGCATTGTTATTTACATAAATAAAAAAGTTGTGAGTGTTGCTATTTTTCAACGTATTTTGTAATAGTATTATATTATAATAGTTTTTGACGTTTGAATTCTTTATATACTGATACTTCATCACTGATGATTTTTAAATTTTCATTGTATTTGTTATTTATTAGATTTTGTTAATTTAATATCATATTTCTGCGTTTTAACACTGAAGAAGGCTTTGTAAGCCGAAACGTGTAGAATATTATTTAGTATTTATATTTTTATGTTAATTATATTAATTTAAAGTTATTCTAATTATAAGCTCGAAATAAGCTATGACATCGTTTAATTTTTTAAAAAATATACGAGCATTTTTACTCTAATTTTAAATTAATAGTTTCCTAAATCACACTATAATGTTGTAGGTAGTCCTGAAATTATTATATGTGTTAAAAATTATAAAAAAATATAGTCTTAAGTTTTTAACAGTATACCTAATAAAATATAATTTTTTCCTTTTTTTATGTAATTTTTCAATTTTTTTGCATTATTATACTGTTTTAAATAAAAATGGATTTCCTTGTTGCCAAAATCGTACCATATTGAAAAAATCCTTATTTAAAACATTACAATAATGCAAAGAATTATGAAAAAATTATTTATAAGAAAAGGAAAAGAATGCAGTTTATTATGCTATAAAAAATTTAAGAATATTCTT